>NC_136935.1:33822628-33877628 GCF_949987615.1 Pollachius pollachius | reverse complement strand
ACATCAAGAAGTGGTCACTGTAGGTCTTAGGCTGTACTTGTGCTGTGTTTTATTAGGAAGTGTTAGGATAAGATATGTAGACTTTATTGTCCCCGAGGGGCAATTTAGTTACAAATAACATACAGTGCATGTCATCCGGATAAAATTGCAATGAGATATAAAGCACTGAGAGTCCATCAGTCCTTTGTTAAAGTGTGCATGCAATAGAAGCTAGGCTCACAGCTTGTTTAAAAACAGCTAATGGAACAAATTATCTCAGATATGTGTTTGATTGGGCCCTCCTATGGAAAGTGTTGTTGTGTTGGTTGCTTGCTCCTAGTAGGCCCGGTAGCTTTTGTAGGATCCTTAACCCTTGGTTTCCCTAAGCTGTCCCCGTCCCCCACGTAACCCCATTCAACCCTGTGTGATAGTGTCTTCCATTACTTTAATATTGCCACCCTTTGCTCCACGAGTCTCTGGTCCTGGGACCCATACTTATCGGGGATCCCTCACTCCTGCATGTTGTCAGTCATCCAATACATGAGAAACCAACCACCACCAGCCACACACGTACACAACACCTTACTAAATTGTGGACTCAGTTTCTCTCATGGTACGTGAGATTGCAATTTGGAAAGGGCAGAGACGGGTCGTGTGGTTGTTTGGAAGATTGCTGCATGCCCTCTGGTGGCATGAAATCAATTGATTTTGCTTGTCTGTAATGGCATCTAATCAATATTATAAGAATTTTGTTGCCGTTTCCGAAATATTTTTTACAATAATGAAGAAAATGTATTCAACGTAAGTTACAAGTAACTAACAGAAGAGAAATTAAAATGCATTGCATGAATGCGGGATGCATTTTGCGTTTCTAACAGCATATTGTTTCCCTCACCTATACACACCCCCTCATTTCACACATAGAGGTGAGTAAAAGTCGCCTTCTGTGAATCAATCTGTCTCTGTTCTGTTCTGCAATGCATGCGGTCACAAAAATTTAGATTCAAGCCGTAATTTGTACCCAGCATGAACCATTTCTGTATCCATTACTGTCTTCTCAAATTGGCTTCTGTACTCAAGCCTTTCTGAAGGTCCATAAATGGATCTGATTATCTAGAATAATTAGTTCTCCCCAATAATTACAAACTGGATATTGCTGAAACATATCCATGAGCCTTAATGTGTAGTTGTGCGTAGCTGCTGCCATCTTGTAACAGTGTGACGTTATGAGGGACAGTCAGTAAGCCGCTGCCATATTCTCTGTCCTTTCAGTATATGAGCCTCATTCTGGATGCCAACAGCTTCAATGGCAACAGCTGACCTTTCATTACAAGCAGCAGAATGGGTGGCCTGATTGGTGCATTCAGATTCTTGTCATTTTCACCAGAATAAAAAAGCTGCATGTATATAACTTATCATGCGAACAGTGTGTTGTTTTAATTTACTTATGTTAGAATATATAGGCCAATGCATTGAAGAGTCAGTTGTATGACAGGAGAGAATCTAAATCGATCGCACGATGCAGTGGCTTTGTCGCCGTTTACTTCCCTGACAATTCATCTGTTGCGGCGATAAAAATTAACGATGGGTGTAATGTGACGGTGTGAGTGCACCCTGCGTTGCAGCACAAGCACAGAGCGCGTAGCGCAGTGAAGCTGCTCTCCGCGGCGCCTCTTTCCTCCTCCGCTGGGTCACATTATTGTACCATGGCCCGCTGCGCCCCATAATGCCAGCGCGGGCATTACCCCATCTTCCTCGGCTCTGGAGAATGCTTATCTCAGGGAAGGGGTCTCCACCTAGGGGGAAGGGCCTAATTAGGAGCCACTGGGATCACTTTTCCATCTGGAATACTAGATGGAATACATGAGGATAGTGTAATCTACGACTCCCAGCCAAAAGGTCCTGGTTTCGAGCCCACAGTCCACAGTCCCCCTGTAGGCATTTCTTGACACAGAGGCCCAAACTCCCTACCAGCTACTAGATATGTATCTAAATCGGCTGTAAGCCACTGTAAATATTTAACAGTGAATTTAAGACATTCTGGTGTAGAAACATGTGAATTATATCCTGATGTCATTAATTCTTTGGGGTTATAGGGTTAAACAATATAACAATTATCCATGTTTGTGTTTGATTAAAACAAGCTATGTTCACCTGAAGATGGAATTGGATTCATTAAACATGGCAATTAGGTTTGCACATGATGGTCTCTTTAAACCATCTCACCTAACCCATCTACTTCCACATTCTGTCAAGGATATGCGAAAGCTCAAACGTAAGTTTCCATTTCAGATCAGGGGAAGGGGGAACACTTATTATTCACTCCATTCAAAACTTGCAGTACAACTTTAAGATAGTGTTGTGGAAATGAGAAAGCACTGGGGAGAATGAATAATGGATCATACTTTTCAGACCAGGACTTCCATTCTTCCATGCTCTTTTAAAAAGAAAATCTGTTTTTTGGTAAGGAATTGTAAAACACACAAACACACACGCCTAACCAACAAAGCTCATCCTTAATACAGTAGAGCTTGTGAATTCCGATTGAGTGGTCCCATCTGGAGGGATTGCGTGGACCATACAAGGACCCCCCTCCCCCACCACTATAATCTCAACATGATAAGACGCTGAAGACGGTATCTCTGAAAATGGAGCAACATGCTTGTACCATACATTTTTGAAGCTGCTTCGCTTTTAAGTTGTATCAAAATGATTTAAGCCGGTAGATCTGCGGTAAAGGCATTTTGAGGGTCTGGATGTTGTGCAGGGTTGAGGTTATTAAGACCACTCAGAGTTCAGACTGCACACATAATCCTTAGTAAAATTAAAATACAATATAGTGTACTTGCCGATTGCGGTCTTGCAAGTCTTGAAGGGCCAGGTTTATATTTATATGTCTGTCACACAAGCACACACGCAAGAACGCAAGCGCATGCATGCGCACATACATAGAGCCCTAAATGTACATTAATTATATTTGATATAAATATAACAATAGAGTTAATTGTCATTTGTATTCTCTGTTGAATTGGTAGCGAGAGCACAGAAACAAGCTGACAATGTTACATTTTGCCTTCATGTTGAAGGCAAAGGAACAGTGCAACCACCATATCCTCTGTCTATTGATCCAGAGCCTTTTGCCTTAGATTCACAAACGTCAGGGCGTACATAGTCGATGTAATATGTCAAGTAATAGAGAGTCAATGTAATAAGTCACACGATAGATAGGCGGTGTAATAAGTCACGTTAAAGATAGTTGATAAGTCACAAAACAGATAGTCGATGTCTTGAGTCACACAATATTAAATGTGAAAAGTTAGACAAAAAAAGTCAATGTAATAAGTCTTGTTACAGGTAGCAGAACAGACAAAGTGCCCGGGGCTGCCAGGAGCAGGTGGTGGGTTTCCTGGGGCTCAGGTCTGTGCCAGGGTTCTGAATACCCGGGAATGTTCTCCGGTAACGCCTGGCGGCAGGTGGAATTCATTACTCTGACGGCTGGGCTTGTTGTGGAGGCCGCTGGTCTGCAGATGGACACACACACACACACATACACCCACACACACACACACACACCCACACACACACACACACACACACACACACACACACACACACACACACACACACACACACACACACACACACACACACACACACACATACATAAACACACACACATGCACACCCACACATTCATACACACCCGTACACACACACACACACACACACACACACACACACACACATACATACATGAGCACCCACACACTCATACACACGCACACACACACACACACACACACATACATAAACACACACACATGCACACCCACACATTCATACACACCCGTACACACACACACACACACACACACACACACACACACACACACACACACACACACACACACACACACACACACACACAAATACACACACACATATATGCACAAACACACACACACACTCACACACACACACACACACACACACACACACACACACACACACACACACACACACACACAACACACACACACTCTCTCTCTCACACTCTCAAACTGCCACACTGCCACACACACATTCACACTCACACTGCCAAACACACTCACACAAAATATGACAGGGATATCAGCAGTCCCCAATGCATGCCTTTGTGTTCGGTGGATCCCTTGCGGAGCATGTACAGACTTATCTACCGAATGCACCTGAACAAGCGCTCTCCAAACAAATCAACACGCTAACAAAATGGACTCGATGCAGTAGGAGGAGGGACACCATTTCCAATATGCCACCATCTTACTGAGTGCGTAACGATTGGATCCGTATTTGCAAGCGAATAGGTTTTCAATAAAGAAGAGGTTATTAGAGGCTTGATTGTGTAATTAGGTTGACTGATTGTGTAGTTTAAGAAGGTGAGGGATAAAGGTTGACCGAAAACAAACCTTAATACTTTTATGAATGACAATGCATATATTAAACAGTGTGCTTTAGAGAAAGTTTCAATTATATTGTGACATTTGTAGGGAGATACATAAATGCAAACAAACATCTGCATTCATAAACAAGCACATTCACACTAGAACATAATTATCCAATGCTGTGCGTCTCAATCTATCTCAATATTGAACTGTATATACATATTTATATATTACTCTCTCTCACTCTATCTTTCCATCTCTCTATCTATTGAGGGAAATATCAATCGATCTACATATAGAGAGATATAAATCTGTATATAGTTATATATATATATATATATACAAACATACGTATTGATATATATATATCTCAATCTCTCGATCTATCTATCTATCTATCTATCTATCTATCTATCTATCTATCTATCTATCTATCTATCTATCTATCTGTCTGTCTGTCTGTCTGTCTGTCTGTCTGTCTGTCTTTCTGTCTGTCTATCTATCTATCTATCTATCTATCTATCTATCTATCTATCTATCTATCTATCTATCTATCTATCTATCTATCTATCTATCTATCTATCTATCTATCTATCTATCTAGCTAGCTAGCTAGCTTTGTTTCTCTCTCTGAGTATCACATGAGCAATTGCCATGTACAGGGCACATATTGTGTGCCCTGTGCCATACATTGCAAATGCCACACATTGCTTGATGATCACATAACTGTGGTCTTCAAGCATTCTTGCAGTCCTTAATAAGAAATCTTTGGGAAGTAGTTTCTCTCTTCTAAATGCGCTGATGTGAAATCACAGAGATGATGTCGCTGTCTGAGCAAATTTGCAGAGTGCAATAATCAGTATAATGAGAGATTGTCAAATATGCTCAGTTTGGAGATATAATTTGACACCTCCCACCTGCTGAAAACCCTAAAAACAGGATCCTAGCTCCACATTTTATTATTCTAATTATGTAAAGCTGTTACCAGGCCATGCAACTGATGATTGAGCAGGGCAAGGAGACAGAGGAGGATGGAGGGCTGAGATCACTGAGAATTGCTGATTGTTCTTGTAATGATACCTCGCTTGATAAGAGGAGAAGACGAGCACGGTGGACATGAGGAGAGAGTTGAGGGTGGGGGGGCTGGCCAGTGGGTGGGGAGGGCTTCGTCTGGGTGTAAGTGGATAAAAATGCTAACAGGAAAGGGCTAATAATAGGCTGGTGGAAATGGAGAGACGTGATTAATCTCAGAACAGTGACCTTCAGCAGTGTGATTATGGTAACAGCTGATGTTGTTTTCCATGCCTTTTACTGTGGCTATGTGCTTTGAATATATAGATTGAAGGGCTTCTGTACTTTATGGACGGAACAGTGGTGAGACAGGAAATTATGTTGAAAGAGAGAATGAAGGAAATGTAGCATGTAATTGATGCTCGCGATCAAACCTGTTTTTGTCTGCTACAAGCAGCTACCGCTGGTTTGCACACTAGCATATGGCTTGTGCAAAATGGTTAGAAAGTTGCCAGTACTCTCCAGTTTAGTTCAAGTTCAGCGTCACCTCATGTGTAACATACTCTCACCTGTCCTGAAAGTTAACCTAGACCCTGCATAGCTGCATTGCATTCCATTTACCGTTGATGTGATTAAAATCCCAATTAACATTTAGAAATGTCTAAACTCAGTGAACAGCTAAGGAAGTATCTCATCATCTTCAACTTTTGGGGACCTAACTTATCCGGCATTTTTGCGTACCTTATGGTTGTTGAGATACCTCCTCACACAGATGGTTAAAGGCACTGCAATCACTCCCTCACTCACTCACTCACTCACTCACACACTCACAACTCAATCACTCACATACACATACACCATGGTTATTACCATTAATTTAAAACTAACTAAATAACAAAAACTAGGTGTGAAGTAGGATTCAGACTTTTTTTACCCAAAAATAAGGTTTTAATTCAGCTATGCTAGTATAAGTCCACACTTGGTTGAGTTTTTATAACACTATTTCTTTTTGACCTTTTTGATCTTACCCCTGACAAATACCCCATATTACAGAAAACTACTAAAACCAGCACTGAATCTAATAAACAGTAGGCTTTGCAAAAAATTGCATTTTCAAAATATCTATCGTACACCTCAAAAGCAAAATAATTAAAGCTAATTAAAACTAAGCTTTAATAAAAAAGAAATGTAATAAAATAAATCACACACACATACACACACACACACACACACACACACACACACACACACACACACACACACACACACACACACACACAGGTTGCAACACAGGAGACAATTACCACCTTGCTAGGAGCAGTAGTAGAGGCAACTCCAAGGAATCAAACCAGCAACCAAATGCAGCCAAAACCCTCCTAACTACCATTGGCGTGGCTCTGTCCCCCTGGATCTGAGCTCAACACAGAGCTACAGAGGCTAATGAGAAGCATTCATCTCTCCCCTTTACTTTTCTCATTTCGGTATCAATCATGGGTAAATAGGGACCATGCCTTCAGCACTGTGGCTAATCTGCAGCCAGGGGGTACTGACCCACCACCCTGCATCCACACACATTAATTACACGGGTCAGAGGGCCATGTGTTCGCCTCCGTTAGGTTGCTTATTAGTTTACTTTCACTGGCTTCCATTTTTCCCACCATGTTTGTTTTCAGGCGTTTATCCCCCCAACCCATACACACAATTCATCTCTCTGTCTGTCTGTTTACACAACGTAATGGGTATTTGAAGGACTGATGAACCAAAATTCTGCAGGGCTGTGTATTTTTCATACACATATTTCTTTGAGAAAAACAAAGATTAATGCCCCAGCCCCCCCCCCCCCCCCAGCCACACACACACAAACACACACACGCACTGACCTAACACACACACACACACACACGCACACACACACGCACACGCACACACGCACACGCACACACACACACACACACACACACACACACACACACACACACTCACAAACTCCCCCCTAGCACATAGACACGCACACACGCACGCACAAAGACGTGAGCTTGAAACAAGCATGAGCCTGCCAACACAGACAACCTTTACCTCATTGTAAATCATATTTCTGCCGTACCTGTCTGTGCACAGCAATTCCATGCACACTCAAGCAACCAGCAAATCCATTTTTTGCTTCAGGTGTATTTGAGAACTTCCCCCCTCTCTCTCATAGTCTGATTTGGGTGGGTCACTCACAGGTGCTGTGCAAGCAGACATAGAGGGCTGTAGCCAGCAATTAGCATTGCTTAGGACCAAAGCTCATTGGTTAACCATGAAATGTTCCTGAAAAGTTAAGAGACTAATGCTGGCATAGACATTTGAAGTAACGTACCACATACGTACAATGCTTGTGACTATAAACTGCAAACAAATACCATCAAACTTGGTAAAGAAAAATATTAACTATAACTATTGGTACATATTGTGGCTATCATAGACTGCCCCCCTGTCATAGAAGGATAACCACATAATTAGCAGGCTCATATTTAAAAACCAGGGGTGTTGTCACTAAGGCACAGGGCAGGGCAGACTTTGAAACGCCTTGTATTGGCAAATCACACTGTAACCTGTTGGTAAAACAGGGTCCCCCACCCAAAAAAGTACTCTATCTCGTACTGAAAAGAGCATACTTTCTCATACTGCTAAATGCAATCTTACTGCCTCCCTACTATGTCCAAATCTCAGTGGAAAGCCAAATGGTCTCACAGCAGGAAAAGCAAAAAGAGGCTTCCTTCAATCTTGGTCAGGCCTTGAGGGTGTGTTCACAGCCTCGGTCACCACAGGACACATGACATCCATTCCCCTCTGCCATTGTGTTCATGTTCAGAGAAAGGCTTGCGCAGGACAGCTGTAATGGTAATCTGTTGGTGTGAGTGACAGGAGTAAGGTTGTTCCGTTCAGAAGTCGGTTTAGTCATCTGAAAAGCTGCATGGAAGGCCAACATAAACATTGATCCTTATGATGGTGGTTGTTTTTATTCTATGGCTATAGACTACTTGTGTAGATGGAATGTTGTGTGACTTGTATTTTCCTTCTTCATTCTTCAGGTTTGTTCACTTCCAGTCCGTAGCTTTTTCGTTTGATTTCATCATTGTGCTAGTAGCTTATAGTCCTCTTAGTAAATAATAGAAACTGTCAAAATGAATAACTGTGAAGACTGATGCCCCCTCTATGGAGTACTGTTCAGTCCTGTGTGTTAAATGTATTCAACAACCAAAAAGTCAAATAAATGGTGTCACTACAGCACTGGCTGAACCAATTATGGGAGGGAAATATACACAAACCTTTTATACCGAATCTAGAACACTCTTTTACATCTCTGAGCAATGTTATGTAATCTCTCATTAACCTAATAAGTATTTCATATAATTCATTTTATCTATCGCTAATGCTCAATCTCTGATTTCCATCCGCATGAATGCCATATCCATTGTGCAATGACTATTGGCGTAATGTGCATGCCGATACGTAATTTTGTAGTATTACTTATGGCCTATATTATCGCCCTCTGAATAATTACGTGTAAATTAAGCTTTTGGTTTTGTTAAGATTTAGGTACAGGTCACAGTCTTGTGATTTATTAGTCAAGCTATTCATTTATTTTCCAAACACGCCATGGGTATGATCACAACCTTTGGGGTCATCAGGTAGGCATTGCCGACAATATACTTTTTAAGTTCAGAGTGACTTTATTGTATTATTATCCTATATATATATATATATATATATATATATATATATGCTGTGATGTGCTGAGATGGTATTTAACCAAATTACAGCCCTATTTTTCATTACCTTGGTTATATCTTAATTCTCTTGGCGTTTGGGTCTTAAGAATGCACTTAAGATAAAATAAGGAAATAAAAAAAATTGGTGCAGTTCAAATATCCCACCCCTAAGACATTTCTTAGATTAAGGCGCAAGTTAGATGGTGATAGCCAATTTGGAGGTATTATTTAAATAATCTTGTTTCTTATTCGTCTATTTTATGTTTGTGTCTTCTTTAATATCATCTCCCGGTATAAAAGACCCCCACCTTACTGCAAAGTCGAGACCTAGGAGGGAGGGGAAGCCTATGTGATCGAAACCGGCAGCATAGGACGACGGAGGATGGAGACGACCCTCCAAGAGTTGAATGAAGGTTGTTTCAAATGTTTACGGTGAGTTAACACAAGGAATTGTATTGTATTGAGCATGTTTTTTTTTTTTTAGTAAGGGCTTCGTTGCATATTTAATGATCTGCAGATGTAGGCGACACAGACAAAGCCCGTTTTATTTTTTATATAAACGTTGTGGTTGAGAAAGAAAAAGTGAGATTATTCATGTAACTTGCGTGGGGTTGCATGGAAAATGAGCACATCAAATATTTTCTAATTTCTAATAAGAAAAGTTTGACACCCCCAAAGCCTCCATTTTCCACAGCGCTCGTTTTGCGAAGATTATATAAAGAAATCATTATTTTTATCTGACGAAACTCAAACGAATGTGCTACCTATTTGATTTTCAACATCAGAGGAGCTGAAGTCCGGTTGCGCCCAACGTGCACCTGCCTGTGTGGCGGTGGGCTGGCTGAGCCCTGGGAGGGGTCATTATTTTGCAGGGATTGGCAGAAAAGGGGGAAGGCATTTCCTGACACCGACAGTCGCGCGTGCATCAAATTCAGCACCACAAGCTTGAGGAAAGCGCTTGGATTTGAGCTAGCAAACGATATTTGAGGACACTCAACACGTACTATTTGGGGAATATCGCCGTTGAACGTTCCGTCGGACCCACAGGAAGTGTTAGTTGCACCGGGTAAGCATCGCAGGCAGACGCTCCGACCGTCAACGGGCTGGTTCTTGCTAGCCGCCTAGCTTCATGATGTGTTGTGCTAATATCGGCTAAGGCGAGGTGTGGGTGTATATATCATGCAGGATAGTTTTACTATAGGTTTGTATTAAACACTTTCTTACACATATGCGTGCATACAAAAGAAGAATCCCTATTTGTAGTGGGTGTAACGCTTTAGGGAATCTGTCCTAAGAACATAGCTCCACAGGACCCTCCGCTACTACTGAGAGTGCGGCGAGCGATGCTATCCAGCCGGCCGGGTGCTGAACGCCATAGCGGACCGAGTGGCGTGGAGCCGCCGGTTGAGCCGCGGTAGCATGCTATGCTAGTGTAGCAGGCTGATAACACTCACGGACACCGGGAACCCTTCTGATAACATTACATAGCCCTCTCTCCGTTTTTAAACGCCAGCACTGTCAGTGATACAGCTGCGTTGAGAGTGTTGAAAGTGTTTATTTGAAGGGTCGTTTTCGTTAATGACGTTCCCTTAAGATGCGTTTACGCTGCTCTTCTCTTCTCATCGTAGGTTTAGTGTACTCGGTGTTGTTCTCTGTCTTGCTATTTTGCATTTAATTTTGTCATTGTTGTAAAGCAACATGTAAACGTCGTCGCGGCATTAGTGTGCGTTATGTTGCTGTGTTTGCAGTTAGAGAGAAAGAGAGGGAGAGAGAAACAGAGAGAGAGAGAGAGACCCTGCTTGCGAGTCTAGCGCAGCCTATGAGAGGACAACTATTGAAAGTCATTTTTGATGTTAAAACAGTAAAATGAAACTGTTAAAATACGACTCTTTTCAGATTAGAGGTGACGTGCTATGTGCATGTCATGTCCTATTATGCCGTAATGTCGGTCGTCCCGTAACGTTATGATGCACAAAGAAAATCGAGAGAACAGAACGAAACAAATCCTTAAGCTTAAGAAGACACTTTAATGATCCGTTGTGGTTAGTTTCGACGTAAGTAATGGAAGTATGAAACAGAGCTTCAAAGTCCCCAATTCACTTTACACTTCAGCATCAGCATTAGAAAAGGCTCATCACTTGTAACCCCAATGTACCAAACAAACTGTATTGTAGGTGGCTAGTGATACAGAGAGAACGAGCTGGTCACGTTAAGGTCCAGTGCGTTACAGTACGCAATCCCCGTAACCGGAGATGCATTTGGGTATGCAGCGCTGGCCTATAGGGTCACATTGTGGCTGTTTATAGAGCCTACGAGGGGCATTCAGGACCTGCGCAGGGTATTCCTTTACTGTACGGCATACACGGTGGTACACCGGTACTAGTAGATTAAAGTTGCCAAAAATTACCTGGAGCATCATTGAAAACAATTTGGCCAGTAGACTGTAGTTTACTTTTGCTTTTATTTATTTTCCATTTTTCTAGACTTGCAGAGAAACAAGACAGGGATAAGAGATAAAAGAGGTAGCTGAGTGGTTGCAGGCTGCTTAACTGTAGAGCCAATTGCAGCCCTACCTTCGGAAGCTGCATGCATACTCCCTGTTCTCTATCCCAGAATGCATCTTGTTTCCTAGGTTTCTGTTTGTTGTTTTGTTTGTTTGTTTGTTTTTTACTGAGTGGAATATAATCCTACCACCAGTCACCTTTGTGTGCTACAACTGTTTCTGCTAAACCTGTTAACGCAGGCCTGCTAAGGCATTACTGTGATTTAGGCCAGGTATACAGTAGAGTGGAATCTATTTAAGTGCTTTGCGGTTGCAAATCCTGGTTTAATGATATGTTAATTAAAACTGCAGAGAATGCTAACAAGATCATCCCAGTGTCTAGTATTGAGGGAAGTTTGGCTAATGTGATGAGCACATTTTAAGATAAACACTATCACCATTAAGTGCAAAGAGAGGATGGGCATTACAGTTCTGGAGTCTCTTGCATTCTGTAGCCAGGATTGTAATATCCCATATAGCTAGGGTATACTATTGCTCTCATGTTTGGTTTTTCCACCGTAGATAATTTAATTAATGTATGTGTTGTGGAAGCTACATATAGGTGTGGTCTTTTAAATGCACCACTTGCAGACATTACGGTTGTGATGCCTATACCTAACTACATACATTTGTTGGAATGTCCTGTCAGGCCCATTATATATTGTTATATTTTGCTGCTACTAAATCACCTCAGTGAAGATTTTGTGACAAAGGCGAGTCAGGCGCAGCCACTGTTGTGCTTTCTGTGGTTAATGTCCTTTATTCTGTCACCAGGATTAGGCATGACTATAATTTATGGGCCCGGCTAGGCAATCAATGACAGCCTTGCCTGCATTGTATTCCCTGTCTCCCGGGAGAGGAAGCTACACACGCGGATCGGCACCCGGCCTCCTCATAATGCGGGCCCCTGGGTAACCATGGTACCCCCAACCCCACCACCCGTGCCCCTATCCGCAACACATGGTGCTACAACTTGCATGTGATTTTCGTGAAAAACCCAATGTTACCAAATTAATAAGGCGTCACACCTTGATATCTTAAAGCCTTCAAATTGTGGCCTCTTGCATGACTTTCCCTCACAATAACAATACATTCTGTATCTCTTTGTCATGTTGCAGGGAGTGGACTTGTTTACTAATGTTCAGAGTATGACGCTATCCTCCATGTGGGCCCATCTGGATGACCTAGCACTGTTGCTAAGTGTACTGCTAAGGGGGAGTTGCGCACAGTGCTTATGAATGAGGTCATCCCCTCAGCTGTTTGGTTACATCTGTTGAGTCCACACCCACACAGCGTGCCACCGCTCTCAGAGTTTACATTCCTCTGTTTAACACTTTAATTACCACAGCAGCGGTCACTAACTACGATTCAATTCTCATCTGTCGGAACTACTTTGTATAGTAGAACGTTCACTTTCACAATCAAGCACAGTTACTGTATTTATTAAGCCAGTGTGCTTGAACAAGTCTAATATGAATTACTGCCTGAGGATTCTTGTGCTTGGGAAAGACCTAAAATTAGGTTTGTGTTTACATTGGCACATCTTCACACAAGTTATTTCACACAAGAGTAATAATAAAATTGCTTTTTCCTGTTGAAATATAGCATTGACACGTAAAGTAATAAAAGCTCTAATTTTCCCTGTTCTGTCATCGCCTTTAAGTTGTCTCTGTGGCATGAGCTACATGAGCTGTTTATGTTTTCTTTGTGGATGAACAAGTAGTTATTTACCATACATTTATTATTTATTCATTTAGCAGATGCTTTTATCTAGATTATTTAAGACCCAATCCTTTTGATATACTAGCTTCTTGTTCCTAGGCTATAACAGAGTGCTCTAATTAGATTTGGGGCAATTTGTCAACAGAAGTCTTTAAATCAGCCAACTTTGCAAACTAAGTAAATGTACCAGTTGTTGTCGTTAACAAGCTTATAAATAGGTTAGGTTATCCCATTGTTTTAATTGGACCTTATTAAAGTGCGCTTGATTTTAGCTGTTAAAAAGTTAATCCTGCGTTTATTTGTTTTTTATTACAAACAATATCTTTATATTACCCAGATGCCAGGAGAAAACAAGCCTGTTCTCCGAGAGAAACAGGAGAGGGTGAGATTGGCTCTAAATCTTTATCACCTTTCTTTGGAACAACTCGAAGGGCAGTTTTCTGGGATGTGAAATGTGTTAACTGTCAGGCGTGTTGGTGAGGGAGCTGGTACTGACAAGGCTGTGTTCCAGTGATGTGTCCATCACTTGCATCCGGGGTCATTGTCTCGCACAGACCCTTGTTTCCTTGGTTCTCTCTGAGGAACTAATGCTAATTATGAGAGAAACTCTTTCTCTCCATCCTGCTGCTTCCTGTTTGCTCCTCTGCGTGCCAAAGACTCCTTGTTGTGGTTCAGATTTTATCCCCAATAAATCATGTAGGATAATGCTGCTCAAGGGTGATAGTCTCTTTATCCCTTGCTGGTCTATTGTTCTGCCTCTCTCTCTTCTCTCCTGTAACCTGGAATATTGTCTCCCTCTGGGAGCAGTGAAAATGCTTCAAGTCATGGCCCAACACCCCCTCCCCCACCAATTGTGTCGTCTCTCTCTGTCTTTCTGTCTGTATGTTAACTTTTTATGGTAGATGGTGGACCTTTCTGTCCTCCATGTTTAATTTCCACTATGCACTTATGGTAGAGACATATTGCCTCTGAATACAGTTTCTAGGTTGGGGTATATGCCTTTTATTTACCTATCTGACCATCTCTTGGAGTTTTCTGCAATCTCTTCGAAGAAATTATGCAATACTTGACACTCGTTATACATCCTGTGGATGAAATCACTGTCCGCTGCCACAGGCTTATTAGGGCAACCTTCAATCACGCCAGAAAGGGAATCTCAATTTTTCAGTTTATAAATAAATAGGTTAGAGATACAATCTACAATACTTCTTCTAATGTAGTAATTGGTAATGATATGTTACTGTTTTTTATTCGATTTATATAATTCTGTCATGGGAATTGGGTTAGGTATTTTGTCTTTAACAGCCCCTGAAAGCGTAACATTAAGCATTGCTTGACTTGTGGAAATGCAATGCTGCTTGCTGTGGACTACATGTTAGCCGTTAGCTTGGCCAGCCAGCTGTAGACGGTAACTCCCCATCGACTGGGCTGACACATTTATGATGCGGGACCTGGTGTTGGAGAGCAGGCATTCTTTGGGACATTGTTCAGGGAGAATAACTAAACATACAATTAAACCACAGGGGAGCCACCATCACTGTTTCACTGGCCACCTGGTTCTAATTTGAACCAAGCAGAAACAAGATAAGAATGTCCTGTCTTTAATTCCGTCCATGTGGTCATTTGATTCTTTCTTCGGTTACGACAAGTGACATACAATCTTAGTTTTTATGAGGCGAGACATAGTGATGATAATGAGATTTGCTATGACAATCTCAAGAGCATTTCCCTGACCCCTTAGAGCCAGACCAGCAATATGTGTGAGGATGTTGCTGGATATGGCTGTGGCCTGGAGTATGTTTTAATGTCAGATCCCATTGATCTGATGACACGGTCTTGAAGAATGAAATGAGAGCCCTCAGTTGGGGACAATTGTCAATGTGTCTCTCTAGAGAGCAGTGATGTGACACGTCAGGCCTTGGCTGCTTCACAAGACTCTCTCCCTCTTGCTATGTGCCCACGAGTTTTTCCTTCTCTCAAATATAGATCCGAGCTCTGAATCTGGGCCATTGCATTGTCAGCACATAAACTCTCCATAATGACAAATGACAAGGATTCTAGAAGTCAGAGGTAGAGTGTCATCTGGAGGAAAAGCCACTAGCAAGCACACTTTCAGAGTTACTTCTCAAAGTTTTAGCGCTTCTCCTTCCTAACAAATGTGCATGTTTGTCTGAAACTGCAGAGTGTCAACATTTCCGTAAGAGGTATTTACTGCACCATTTTGAGTTATATGAAATCTGTTTACTCAAAACCGAGATGGCTTTAATGCTTTGGCAGAAGCACTATGACTATATATATATATATATAAATAAATAAATAAATAAATAAATAAATAAATAAATAAATATACATATATATATAAATACAACTCAGCAATACCTATAATGATCATGTATCCATATCGTGTGCTAATGCCCTTTTCAGATTGACCTTAGCTGGCCAAAGCTCTGACGTTACATTACATTTTATTACTTCCAAGGCCATAATAATGATGTAATAATAATCCCTAATTCCCATTCTTTTTCTTGACGTTTTCTTCATGTTTTCAGGCTCTACCAGATCTTAATTCCCATCTTGCGAGATAGTCCGTTAAATAAGGACGGGAGTTGCAGCCTTAATTCTCCATTGTTATACTTTTTAATAGCATACTGGTAAGATACATATTAAAAAGGACTACATATATGCAAAGCATAGCTAAATTGGTACCACATTGTATTGAACCTCTTTCTCTCTTGAAACATTATGCTGGAGGTATTAATCTTGTTTGTTTATCCTGGTATTAACCTTGTGATATAGTTGTGAAGTTAATCTATGCCCATTTGCCCTCTTGCAGAAAAGCTTTGATCGTCAGTAGAACACAGTAGTACACTAACATTGGGAATCACTACCAGACATGACATTTCTGATGGATGTGTAATAGGTGACCTCAAATCTTTGACGATGTGAGTCTTTGATATACAGACATTAAGTCGATGTCACCTTTAATAGTTGAATCGTAATGTCAGGAAATTGTGGGTCTGTAACTGCGGGAGATTCCGCTGGGAGGCTTTGGTGTTAAATGAGTGGTAGCGCAGCATTGCTTGGCTTCTAGCAGGAATCATTTAATTTATATAAAATAAAAATAAAAATGTGGGTGATTGTATTTTTTTATGCAATTTTATGTTTTGCTCTTAATAAATGTCCTTGTTTGATGATAATCCCTTTGTGCAATAGCAGTGGCAAAATCAAATTATTCTCCTTTGTAATGCAAACTGTGTCAACTGCAGCTGTCATATATCAGAATTATTCTCCATCAACAATCGTTGTTGCGTTTTTGCTTTTTCCCATTTATTTATTTTTTGCTTTCTGAATGGTGCCGCATTTGTTCTGTACGTTGTAACGGAACTTTCAAATGCATTTTAATTTTGCTTAAATTTTTTTTTTAATCATTCAAATGCTTCTGCATTCTCCTCATGAAGAAAAACGATGGCTCACTCATCTAGCACCAACAGCCTAGCTCCATATCCAGTAAAGGGCTTCATGTTCTCCATGGACAGGATAACAGCAGTTAATGCTGCTGGTCATGTTGTCTTAATGGAAATATCCTCTACAATGTGTTTCACAAACTCCATCCTCAGATGCTTTCAGGAAGCGTCAGAGTTAGTGTGTTTTTACTGAACAGGGCTTGTGAATGCACTTGGTGTTCTACAAATGGCATGGAAGAACAGGCTTTGAGTTTGCACTTATGTGTGCTTAAGAGCCACATAATAAAAGTACATATGGAACACAGTGGAATGTTGACATCAGCGTTATTCTATTTAGCAGGATATTATGTAGGGATTGCAGTGTTGCAATGAAGTCTTGTGTTCTATTGATTTATTTGTGAAGAGGCAGGTTGGTTGTGAAGTTAATCTTTTAGACTGTTGGGGAAACAAATATAAATGAAACATTGTGCTGAACCCATGAGTTTTTAAACAGGGGTGTGTTGGGTTTTGTTAGAAAGTTTTATAGGAGTATCACCATTTCTGCCCGGTGGTCTGTGATAATATCACTGATAATGGCTCTTAGAAGAGCAGGAAACTATTTACTCCATATTCCTTGGGGATGTATCTATGAAGTATCACCGAAGCAACCCAGAATAAATGATCAACAGAAATAAACCTTGCTCTTTTTTAGCATAACATGTGATGAAGGCTGTTTTGTGAATTTGAGATATTTAATGGTTTCTTTCTAACTGAACTCTCCTCTACAAAACATTTATCACTCAGTTACTGCCAGCATTTTCACTATCCAGCCTGGCAACGGCTGCATTAAGATGCCGCATCTAAGAACATTAAGTCAATTTGTTGTCGGGGTTTATTAATTTTGGAGACCAAAGTAAATAAATGTATTTGGTAGACTCATTTTTTTTTTAAAGCAATACCGTTAGTTCAGCCGTGGTAGCCACAGAAGCTGCACTTAAGTAGAGTAAGTCACAGTTGTTGATCAAGTACATTTAAAAGAGGTCATTTGATAATAATAATAATTAAAGCACAATGCCAACACAAATTTTATGTTTTTCATGTTTTTCTTATTGTAAAAGAAAAAACGTTGTCTCCTGCTGACTTGTATTTTCTGCTTACTATGCGAAAAACAAAGTTGACGAAGTTGGAGCTGTAGGCTTCAATTGTTTTCAAGGACTATTGTATTTTACATAAGAGATGTCAGCAGTTTGAAATACCGATTATTATGCATCCCTGACTCCCTCGACCTGTCACAACGAAGAGGTCAGGAGGGAAGAATAGAAACATGTTGAAATGGCAGTTGCTGTCCGACAGAATGGACTTTGTTGTTTGTGTGGAGGGAGGGAGAGGGAGAGGGCTGGAGAGCAGGAGAGAAATGCAGGAGATGAGTTTTGTCTGTGTAGTGAGGGTGTTTACCTTTCTCACCCCAGTATCATGGGATGTTCCATCTGTGTCCTAACAACGGATGGGAAAGCTCCTGGGAGCCAACTGCATTTCCTGTGACATAATAAAACCAGCCTCTAAACAAATAATATACACACAAAACCACACACACACACATACACAAAGGCATACTCGCACATGGCAACACACACCCACATGTGCAGTTTGCCGCCAAGTTAATTACCTCTGGTCACATTTCTCTCCAACAGTGGCCGTGCCATCAGCATTATTTCAGAAGAGCGCTGACATTAGCAGAACCTAATCTAATAATATTGTTTAATGGGCAATAAACTACAAACTGTTACATAACAAATAGGCCCAGGTCACCTGACACAGCAGCTGGATCGTAGAAATCTGTCATTGTGGTGGAAATCCCATGGATCAGGGGGGACGGGACACTGTTGGCTATTGTCACACTGACTGCCACCACCCACACATATTCCCCTGTGTTCCAGTCAACACCCACTCCCACAACTCTCCCTCTCATGTTATTATCCTGGTACTGGGGTTATTAGGATGTTTTTTTCACTTATTTAAGATGTTTCTCTTCCTATTATTGTTTCATACTTCCTGCTGTGATACCCTGATTTCCTGTCCGGGATGAATGTCTTGATTTCAATCTTGGTTCATCTGCATTCTTTTTTCTACTGCTAAACAACAGGCTATCTATTATCAGTTCCCGGACAATGGTGTTGTCCGACGTCACGTGATACAGTACAGAGGGCCTGTGATGGTAATGAACTGTGGAAAGCTGACATGGCCAACTTGTCTGTTGGAGGTAGAAGGCCAACTCCTTCATTCCTTTCTTTGCTCAACCATATCTCATGTTTTTATTCTTCCACCTGATTGTGGTAGAAATTATGGAGGTAACGTCCGTGACGTCAACCGCCATTCTTTGCACCCAGAAACATGGATTGTTTCTGCAACAGAAACAATCCATGTTTGGCACATCAAGGGCATGACCCGAAAGCCCGCCTTGCAGTAGTCTATGGCCAAACAAAACTCATTATATCTCAATCCTTAGAAACCTTTTTTGGTTCTTTTTTTGTCACTGTCAAACAGGACCTCGTAAAATACAAAATATTGAGATTAAGTAGCTACCACGATCCTGTAACGGAACATGAGGTCATGGTTCGATTCTTACCATGGTTCAGACTTCACGGTTCGGTACGAGTTCGGTACAATGATGGGAAAAGAAAAAACAAAAATGCAGAAGGCAATTCTTTTTCATTGTGCATGTCTCAGGTTGTACCACCTAGTGTCATACAGTCTCTCCCCTGAGCTAGCTGCAACAGCCTGAACAGCATGTCTCATTTATGAAATTGCAAAGTACATATAATAATAACAAAACATGCACTTAGGCTAGATTTAAACATTTTGCGCTTAAATCCAACCTTCCCCCACGAAAGATAAAATAAAGTATTATTGCTATTAAGTGCAACAGGCATACCCTTGCCAACTGGCAAATTTGGTAACTCCAGACTAAAGATTAAGGTGTATTTCCAAATGTATGGTGTATTACCACATAACAATTAAATGTATTAATATCAAGGCTTGCTGTGGTGAACATAAACTTTCCCATAGTCCATATTTCTGAAAGGTACAGTCAAATAACAAAATGTGAAATAAAAATATAGGCCTGATGCAATGTACAGGACTAAATAGCAGTTTTTTAGAGGCGGGTCAAGGTGGAGGTGGGGATGTGGCCCTGAGCAGCTTGCGGCCACGGTACCATACGCTTGTGTTTACAGTGGATGCATTGCAATGGCGAGGTGCACACAACTTTTGGCCGTGTTCTGTAAATATTCTAGAACACTCCGGGTCCTCTGGCGGGAGTCCTGGAGCTCTATATCTAAATAATATCATATTATACATAGATATCTAAATCATATAATATGTATTATCATGGCCAAAAGCTGTGTGCGCTTCCAGACGATATTATGAATCTCAAACAACTGCGTCGGGTTCTCCCACGTCTCTGGTTCTTCCACTTCCACATCAATCTGTAGTAGACTGAACCGCGACATGGAGGAGAAAGGGATTGCTGCCCGCGATTGTCTCCCGCCGGAGCCTCGCTGCCCGCTGCTGAGGCACCACCGCCTCGGCAGTTTAGTTGTCCCTGAAGAACTCGCGTATCTAACATTAGTTCCGCATTGCATTAATTAATTTGCACGCCAGTTTTATTTAATTTTATACTGTGTATTCTCAGTGAAAATCCATGCACCGAACCGTGACGTCCGTACCGATTCGGTTCAATACGAATACATGCATTGTTACACCCCTGCTAACTGAATGAAAAAGGATAATGCCTTGTATTAGGAGAAGCAAATCCCATTTCTTCCCAGTGACTAGAATGGTCCAGAACAACATGTGTGGTAGTATTCTTCATCAATACACAATCGCCAACCCATTCCATTGTTTTTTGAAAGATTAACAACAGAGCAGAAATGTTTTTGATGATGTTTTATGGGTTCTTAATTAAGCACTTGGCTTTCTCCTTGAAGGCCAAAGTGCTGTGTTGGCTATGAATCAACGCACCTACACCATGTTGATATTCAAGGTCCAGGAATGTCGAACAAAGCAAAGCAAATAGTGACTGCTGCCAGGCCAGGGTATTTGGGGGCCGCTGCCCAACCGACATACTGCCTATGCCGTTGCTCAATTCAGATGCAGTTAGGTGACTGAAACGTGTATAGGTGTCAGAGGGCACTTCTGATGGAAATAACTTCTGATCTAAGTACCTCAGACACAATGTATTCCATATGTGAATGGATAAATAGAAGTATGAGGACCTCCCTCGCAGGCTTTTTTTTATAGATTTTTACATAAACCAATAAATGAATTTGCCATAGTTGCATGTGGTCACACAGATGAATCATACACACGCACGCACACACACACATTCAAGCGAGCACACATGCACGCACACAAACATAGATCAATGGGTGAGTGAATTAGCGCTGGACAAAGGAAGTCAGCGAGCATAGTCTTTGATGGACTAACTAAAGCTCTGGCTGCACCAGGGGCTTATGCTGTTTTCATCCCTTCGGGTCTATAGCATTCGGGCCATTTGGAAGGAGAACAGCCTTTTTCGTTTTTAAACTCAAAATGTTGACGTTGAAAATAAAAACGAAGAAATAAATTGAGGAAGTTGAAAATTGACTTTCGAGATTTTGAAGTTTGAAGTTTTGATAGAGAAGTTTGGTATAGATTTGTTTTCTTTTTCATTTGCTCCCCTTTAGGGCCATACGTAGACATAGAGATACAATGCAGGGAAACACAACATTGGTAATTCTGGTTGAATATGTGTGTCAATCTACATCAATTAATTGGACAACACTGAGCACTTTAGGACCCTAAAGGCTCCATCTTGAGCTGCACCTGTTCTCAGAACATTTTGTATTTGTGGCCAGCAATGCCCGCTGGCCAGGTAGAGATTAACCCCTTGACTAGAAGAAACGTGTTTGCTACAAGATATTTGAACATCTCCAAGTCTGTTTACCATCAACAATTAAGAGTCGTGCACGCCAACCAGCTTCCGACAGGAAACATAAATCCCTCTATCGTAAGTCCTCCATCTCTCCCGCCTCTCCCCAACCCCGGCAAAGCATGCTCGGGGGTCCCCCCCATTCTCTCGCCAATCAGTCTCACAGGATCAGCGCGCTCCAGGCGTTCTGAGAACGCCTTTGGAACGAGGCTTGGCTTGTAATATTTTGTGGAGTTTGGTGCAGTGGTGAACATTTAGATTATACTTGTAATTTAATTTCATAGGGCCACAAATTATACACAGTTCTTATAAAGCCCATGCATGCCCCTATGAGTATGTTTATTTTAATGATCCTTGTTTAGATTCCAGTGATGCACCCTCTGACCCAGTCGTCTCTCCGACTGCTCTCATTTTAATCCCAGCCTCAAACCCAGTCTCTGCCTGGCAGGCACTAAGTCGTTTATTTGTTTGTTTACTGATTTAATAAACCGCTGTTGGGCACTTTTGCGTCTTTGGATTTGCTAAAATTAGTTTGATTTAATCCAGAATATCTCTCTCTCTCTCTCTCTCTCTCTCTCTCTCTCTCTCACTCTCACTCTCTCTCTCTCTCTCGCGCTCTCTCTCTCTCTCTCTCTCTCTCTCTAAAATATACTCTATTGGAAATGTTTTGGCTTACATGAATATATGACGTCAGCCAAGATTAAAGGTGCTGTTGGTAAGGTTCAAGAGGTATAATTTTTTGGTGGGATTTCTTAGAACTGGAATAGCCATTAGTTAGCCATTAGTTAGTTAATTGCGCTGTGTGAAAAAAGTATCCAGTTGACTGCGCCTGCCTATGTATGAGACTATGTTAATTTGAGACCGCTCCCGGCTCAGGGCATCAGATTGGTATGGGAGAATCCATCTGGCCACACATTTCAATAGTGAAGAAACACAAGACAATTTTTTTTTTGGTTCCTTAGTTTCCTAATCTTGCTCTCTTAGGCCGCTAGTTTCTGCTCTCTGAGCTCTCCTTTCAACCCTAAGATTTTAGCTACAGCACCTTTAACAAGTCTTCACGACGAGGACATCATGTCTCTGAGGCCAGAGTCAACATTGCTCAGCTAATGAATTAGCTCATCTTTATATAGTTCTCACCAGGGTCCCAAGTGTGGTTAGAGGAGGATGACTTCCCGAACACGCTACTCCAGTTCAGTAAAAAACAGAAACACTGAGAAGACTAACTCACTCACATCAGTGCATAATGCATGAAACAGTTTTTGTTTTGCTTTATTTGTGATCATTGCTATCATTTCACCATTATTTTCGCTGACTAAGCACAATTTGTGAAAGGCAATTACAATATTCTGGGGATTATTTTTACAAACAATCTGGCTGCTTTATTTGTTTTGGAAATAATATATACAAGTTATAATTAACTGTGTATACAGCCTAATTATACCGCCACCATATATTCGGGTAAAACCTGTCAAATTGTACTTGAATGCAGTATAAGCAAGGTGCAGGTGTTAATACTTTAATAAACAGTAAAATGTTATTTTGTGATTTTGCCTATTGATTGTGATTCAGCCTAATTAGCTGTGTTATCCATTTAAGCCTATAGTTAGAGCCTGCTTGCAAAATGGTGATCCGGTGTCACATCAATCACCTGGGTGGCGGTATATTGTACAGGAGGTAGCGGAGGACACCCTTTTTCACTCAAAGCTTTCACTATGAAGACGGCCGCTACTTGTAAACAACCAGTTTTCTATGTTTATGTCTGTCTTCGATAGACTCAGGGCAATGGCTATCTATGATTATATCTTGTCTGATATATTTACTCAAATTACAGAATACATCAAACCGTCAATCCCTGTTTTGTCTCATGAGGGTTATTATTTATGAAACCATTTGTCTCACAACAGGCTAAACGGAAAGCTTGAAAAACACTGGCTCTGGACAATAAATGCTTCCCTAGCCTTCTGCACACTTTAAAAACTTGCTGTTATGTACCCATTGTTAATGCTGCAGCAGTGTTTATCCTGCTGGGACCTCTGCGGAAAGGGTCCATTCATTGGGTCCAGTAAAATTAATGGCTTCTTGCTGACCAACTCATCACTTGTGGTTTTTGCTTACGTTTACAAATGAGCTACTTTTCCTCACCTCTGTGTCGGAGGCAAATGCCATTATGGACAGTGAACAACAGTTGCATTAACACGCCCCTCTGGTATGTTTGATCACAGTGTTATTTTCTTTCTGATGCATCAGCGGCAAGTTGACTCACTGGAGATACCCCTTCGCCTGTGTTGAAACCTCCCCTGTGTAAAGAAGGAGACTTGGGCGCCCCCCCGCCCCCCATTTGATTGCTATGCTCTTTTAGTGGAGAGATCTCAGTTAATTTGGACTTTGTTAACAGTCACTTGGAGCTAGGCTCTGTCAGTTCATTGGGAAGCAGTGGAGTGATTTTAGACCATTTAAGAGAGGCATTTAATGACATCAAATGCTGGGCTCCATAAATCAAGCCGTTAGGCGTTCTTTGTTCGATGGCATTAGGTAACTTTCTCTAATGAAGTTGGACTGCACACCCTGGCGACTCGTCTCTCCTTAATAATTTAGGTGCGGATGACATACTCATCTGATTGAATCCATCCAAGTTCCTTCATATATGGTTTCCACTCTTTCACTTCTTGGATAGGAAAAATCATGTCACTTCTCATTTCCAACATTTAGCTCAACGTAAGCCCCTCAGGTAGTTTACCTATACCCAGAATATCTGAAATTAATACCGTCTTCATATTCATGCTCATAGTACAACTGGTATCACAAAGACAGATTAGATGTTTTCATTAATTAATCAGTGTTGAAACTGTTGATGGTTAGCTACATGGTCACTACTGCATTCCTGTGTGGTAATATACGTCATTTTAGATCATATTGACTGCTAAGAAAGAGAGGTACTGTATTGTTGAGCGTAGAAGTTTAATTTCAACGTATATAACCAGGGCTGAAAACTGAATGTGAAGGCGGCTATATATAGTCTTTCAAAGTCAAGGCATCAATATTTATACTTAATTCGAAGAACACATACAATTCTCTTGTCAGTGCTATTTCAGATTTAATCCAAAATTTAATCCAAAAAATTCTAAATCTGCTAATCCTGCTTGTTTCTCAGAGTTGAAAGAATTTGTCAACACAGCCAAGTTTTGCACTGTGAGAACATAAATGAAGGTTGGGTTGTGTGGCTTCATCAATAATGCAGAGATGTTGTACCACCGCCCAGTTTAGCATCCCCCTCCCAGTCCTGAACCGAGGGCCGTCTGACCCAAATCTCTCCAGTTTTATCCTCATCCTCTTATCCAGTTGTCCTTCTTGGCATGGGATATGGACTGGGCTTATGCAAGAGTTTTCGGCACATGCTTATAAAGTCATTCATTGAGTAAAACTAATGTTCAGTTTGGGGATCTGTGCGTACGAGTGGGACTGGCACTGCTGGTTTTACCGAGTGCACGTTTTGCATCATACGTGACTCGTACAATAGGGCTGAGCGATGAATTGAATTCAAACCGACATCGCGATAAAATAGAACATGATTTGCAAATCGCAAAGGCTGCAATTTTAATTTATTTCTATTGTTACTGTTACTGACTGGAGATCAGTAAGATTCATATTTATTTTTCTTTTACATATCAATAGTTAAATAAAGATGTTGTATCAATTCATGCATCAATTAATCTCAACACAGGCCTGGGCTAAAGAAAAGAGCAGTTTATATGAAGACTTATTACTGCTTCCAATGTTGTGTTGGTCATACTAAAGAATGATTTAGTGCTTGTTCAGTGAATAATACAGAACATATGGAACTAAAAAAAAAAATCGTATGCTAAATCGCAATCGAATATTGGTCTAAATGATTGCAATTATTTTTATTTACCTAAATCTTTCAGCCCGATCTTACATCCTAGACTCTAGATTTTGTGTGTCCCAAAGAGAATATTGTAAATACGTGGAATTTTGTAATTGCGAGACTCTTACAACATTGCATGATTGCATGCGATAGAGAATGAAATGAAATGGTTGGTAAAATCTTTTCATCAAATGTGCGACAACAAACCATTATCTAATCTTGCACAATGGAAAACTCTCAAAATCGAATTGAGCCCTATGCCTGTATATGCTTTAAGATAAAAGTCCTAAATATTAATGCTAAATTAAGCCCCAATGACATGGCACTAAAAGTATGTATCCACTACTTGCACCTCCATTTGGTTAGAATCAACTATTGTTGTGAGCAAAGTGTGTGGAGATAGCATAATAAGGAACCCAAAATCTTTATTCATATATTAAATACCATAAAAAAAACACCATATTTATTCTACTTGTGATAGAATTGCATTCGCACAAAAACGACGTTGCCGTTATTAGTCTCCTGCTATTGTGTTGTTTAATGCAACCCGCACACTTTTAGAAAACCCAGTTTAAAACTCGATGAGCTGATGAGTTCATTCTTTTCAGAAACAAACCAACAAAACGCCACCCTATGAATCACCCTGTCCCCCTATATAATGCAGCATGTGCCAATTTCTGCAGCACAGCGAGACATGCCATTTGATGTAAATGCCATGAAATCTAATTGCTGTGTTGCCTTTTATCCAATTGAAAAGCTGGCCTTAATTACCTGCATGAGCTTTGTTATGCAAATTTATGTATGGTTCTCAACGATCAGTCATTCCCTTCTGTTTGCATAAATTGTACCGGAAGTCATTTATGAATGTCACAGATTAAGTTTCTGAAGCGGTTACAGCTGTCACAGAAAAAATGCTATTTTCAACTGATAAACCGCTTTAGGGGCAGTGCATATGCAATGGTTCATCAGATAGAGTAAGTGTATGTGTGTGGAAACTTAAGTGTGTATGCAAACAGTTACCATCCATTTCTGCTAACACTTAATGATTGATGGCAGATGTTAGTTATATTCAGCATTAGAGTCAATGTGGAGAAACATTATGGATTATTTTGTTTTAGATCCAGTTGTGTCTGGATCTAAATACAGTCCTTTGCATGTTGAATGGATCATATGCCAATGCCTCCCAGCATATTTCAATTCAAAGTATATCTGTACTTATTTTTCTATTGTGTCAGTGGATAAATAACAACATCCTGTGGTGCTATGCAGAAAATCCAATCATTCTCTGTGTGCATTGATAGATTTTTAACAGTGTTCAAAAATCTGATTAGCTATTATTTAAACATAATTGACCTTCTTCATTTTTATCTTATGCTCTTGTTTCCTCGTACCTTCAGTGAACCTTATAAGCTCTAACTGTCCTGTGCGCATAAACCTCTGTAACTATTGCATTTCTCTTGATTCCCATCAGAAACCATGACGACCGCCACGTCCCCCATCCTCTTGAAATGGGACCCAAAGAGCCTGGAGATCCGCACCCTGACAGTAGAGAGGCTGCTGGAGCCGCTGGTCACACAGGTAGGACACCTGACATAAAGGACTGTTTCTTAATGGACTCATAAGTGACATCACTAATATGCCCATTTATGGTACCATAAATCGGGATATATGGGAATATATGGTGACATATATGGATATGCTGCCATACATGGCAATGTATGTTGCCATGTATGGCACAATGGAACACTCCTCCTCACTCCTCCTAGCAACAAGCTACTGGGTAATCTATCTAGAATAAAAACTGTTGCTAGCACATATTCCTCAGGTTGCCCTGCCAAAAACACAGGTACAGCTGAATTCATAAGATATCTATAATGTGATTTTATGTGAATAAAATCTGCTGGGATGAGGCCCTGTTAGTTGGAGTCATTGGAATATTGATGAGATGGTAGCTCTTTAGGCCATAGGCACCTGAGGTGACATGGGAACTCTGTCCTTCCGCCAGAGCTTATATGATATATTCAGGGTTGGGAGCGATGTAGCCCCATCACTGCATTAGAAATAGAAATATGAAGTTTACTCCCAGCTCAGGACTTTGTTCACCCCCTGGTCCTCTACAGACTGGGTCAATTCTGGCCACGGTGCAAGCTATAGTAACTAGACCCATCCCTTTTACCGGTTTAGTCTGTTTGTTTGTTTTGGACTAAAACACTGCATTTGTGCCTTGGAAGGCTGGGCGAACATCCTTCTCAAGTTGTTGGTAGATGTGGAGGAAGTAGGAGAAGCTTAGAATGAGCCAATAAAATACATTACAAATGGGAAGCTTTACCTGTCAATCCTCTTTTGCAATGCAGATTAAACTACATGAAATGGCATCCGTCCATTTTATTTCCATTACACATGTGACATGCTTAATGTTAACATACAGTTATGAAGAACAGAGGCCTCCTAGTTAATGTTGGTAGCATTGATTTGAAGTGGCGAGGAACCATCACGATCCCATTACAGGCTTACTGATGGATCTTAATGGCGTCATGTTTTAAGCTCTCAAGTCTTTTCCAAGGTTATTTATGTGCCAAACAAACCAAAAAAAACAGGGCATCATATCAGCCAACACTTAATTGTACTGTTTTTGTTTTCACTGACATTTGAAGTTATTTGTGCTTGTGTCTCCGCATGCAGGTTATCACACACAAACAATTTGAATACAAAACATACTATGATTTTGAGATAGCATTATATTTATTTGGTTCATTCCATCTTTTGGTGTCTTTTCTATCTACTCGAAATTTGTGCGACAGGACAGAAACCAGTCATGGGAAACACGTTGTTCCAGATTGATGTTCTATCCTCCTAGCTCTATCAGTAAGATGTAGCCAGGGAAAACAGAAGGACTGCTGTTATTGGGATGGATATTTTGATGTTTTATATTTCACATCTGAACCTGGCAATGGAGATTCACAACGAAGTAACTCTAGCAGGAGAGCAGATGTGTGTGCGAACAGGGAATATAGAGAGAGCTACAGATGAGAAGACCAAGAGGCTCTGGGCTTCCATGAAGCAGGCTGCGCTCCACCAAGGCACTCCTCAAGGGAACTATTTGGCTAAGACAAGAGTTGAACTTCAAATCACATCAGAGTACTCAGCTGCCTCTGTTAGGATCTGTTTGATGGCTCCCAACACTTCTTCGTGGAGTGCAGTGAATTCAATCCTCAATTATAATTACAAATTGCTTTTTACCCCTGAAAATTCTGCTTAAATATAAAGCCATTAAGACAGTAAAGAAAGTATGCTTGCACTGCACTCTGTGCTTTTGTCTTTCAGTTGAGTTCAGCCTCAGTCATTTATGGCTATCAAACCACTTCAAATCACAGATTTGAAGTGGTTTAATGGATACGTGCAAATGATGCACGTATCCATCTGAAAGGTTCTGGGTTTGATCCCAAAGGAAAATGTGAATTTTTGTGTGTGTTGTCTGTTTCGTGTAAGAACGTGTAGTGTAAGCCAAACTACAGAAACTACCATCCATTGTGTATAATACTTATAGACTGGTTATGTTTACATCAACATGAATTCCTCTACTGCAGTCCATTTCAGGCTTGGCCTTTTCTGTCGGTCTTGATAACAATATAGTGAAATTCAGTATTCCACGCTGAACAGCTACTCTCACTATGAATTTTTGTCATCTACATTGCCCAATTGTATTATTTTTTTCTAGATTAGTGAAAACAGATGGTAATGTAAGGAAGTGGTAGTCCATGCAAACCTGCCTTGACTCCAAACATCCAATATATAACTATTGCTAAATAAGTAAAAAATTAAACTTGGGCTCAGGGAACTTACCTGTACATAATTGAACAAACCCAAGCGTAATTAGTTTGGTGATGACTTTACTCTGAGCCTGTATACCTGTCAGCTGAATGCTGTGATAGCCCACACGAGCAGCCATGCAAATGACAGGCACTTTAATCATCAGAATGAATAAGGCAGGGAGACCTTTTCCCTCCCCCACCACAGTGGTTATTATTAATTGGTTTTGATGTAATGTCTAAATCCATTATCTATCCTTCTGCTTGCCGTTGTCAATATTCTGCAACAGAGATAAAAAAAATGCACACTAGAAACAGCCACAGCAACAGCATAAGCCCAATGGCCAACAGCAGTACAAAATCAAATCCGGGGTGCATCGACAGTGAGAAGGATCTGTTTGGATAATTCAGCACATTTGTTGGAAATTCAGGGCTGCCTCTGGAGGATAGTTTGACAAGCTCATAGTGTTGCTCGATTCTGGAAAAAATCATAATCATGTTTCAATCAAGTCAATCTTGAAATCACGATTATTCAAACGACTATTTTTGAGTTTTAAAACTTGATGCTTTTATTCAGCATGTCTCTCCCAAAAACACTTTGTAACTGAGCACTTGGAAATTTCGCCTTAAAAAAATACACAAATGGTCAAAAGCGAAATGTTCAAATCTAAAATAATGTACAGATATGTATCCAGCTGTTTCCAGTACTTTCTATAAAACATTTAGTAAAAAAACATTTAGTTTTGTGATTGTTAAAAAATCGAAAACGTGTTCAAAATTAGATTAATCGCTCAGCCCTACAAGCTCATTCTGACAATGTTTGAGATAGCAGCTCCCATTCATCAACACGCATCCTGTCCTACAGGAGTGCCGAGCTAAACCCCCTGGCTAAAACTAACAGGCTAGACATGACTAAACCAGCCAAGCTAGTCCAGGATTTCAAACTACCAATCTATCCCAGGGCTGAAACGATCCAGCTAGCCCAGGGCGAAAACGATCCAGCTAGCCCAGGGCTAAAACGACCCAGCTAGCCTAGGTTTAAAACGATCCAGCTAGCCCAGGGCAAAAACTTTCAAGCTAGCCCAGGGCTAAAACTATCAAGCTAGCCAAGGGCTAAAATTAGGGTTAATAACTAAATCTTACAGGATTTCATTGGGAGTGACCTGTATATGCGTCCCGATGGGAGCTGTAATGTTTCAAATAAGAAGGAATTGCATCTATCTACTATCATTAGAAGAGAGATAAAACATTCTGGCAATTTCAATTTATTCTCAAATGTTACTCTTAAAGTGCATGTTTACCCTCTGTTTCAGCTCGCAATCAAACAAAATGGGATAAAAAAAGGAGTTATAGGAAGGATAGGAGATCTGTTATCCCATGGTTACGACCCACGCAAACAGTTTGATGAGCGTTGTAGTAGGCCTATTTGTAATGCGTAAGCCAAGATTTAATAAATGACTTATTTTAGTAAAAGTGACAAATTGGCATAGGTTACTATGTTGAGGACCATACAGGACAATAAGGCATGAAGCAACAACAAAAAAAGATTTATGTTTCACTCTTCCTTTAAGTAGTTGTTCGTCCTAAAACTTCAACATTAACGCGTGCATTCCTGTGCCTTAACAGGCCTATCCAAAAGCTCTCCGCTTTGTATTCCGGCAGGGAGATTGCACTGGGCTTTGGGAGATTGGTGCTCATAAACCACTTACATGCCGTCGTCCTCTCTGACCTTCCACAATACCACTTGTGATTATGCAGAGAAATCTCCTTTGTGATAAAGAGATTTCGGAAGAAACAGAGGTTAGGAAAAAGAAGAGTTTAGTGGAGGGAGAAAAAAAGCAAGGGAAAGATTGAAGGGCAGCAGGAGAGAACGAGAAAGAGAGATAAAGATGGAGAGAGAGAGAGATGGAGCAAGGTTTGGCAGTAAGGAGCTAGACCGACTCAAAGTACAATGTGCTACGCTTATGTTCCAAGCCCCCTAAAAACCCAGCTCGTCCATTCCATCCTCTGTGTTTGAAGCGGGAATTAAATCATTTTTTTTCTTTCTCTCTCGCTTTATTGGAATTGCCTTTTTGTTTGCCTTCCAAACGGCACGGCTTACAGCTAACAAATAGAGCGCCGTGAGCCGCTGACATGTCGCCGTCCTCCTCACACACACATTAGTATTCCAACGATCTCCTGTTAGCCGCTGCGTTGGAATACCGTGGAAGTCAATCGACTCAGTAGGCGTTGAGTTACTTATGCTCTATGGTCTGGATGTGTAACATAATGCACCGTGGCTGATCTGTTTGGTGTCATGGTGTTTAGGTTCATGGTTTATGCGTCACTGCTTGTTACATGGATTTCTTCTTTAATCGTTGTGCTGTTCATTTGATGCGCATTTGTGTGCACACTTTTGGTCCCACCGATGACCTCGCCACTCTTGAGTGACTGTTGCATTGTTTTTTCATTAAGCTAAACTCTGTAACCTGTGGTGAGCAGTTTTCCTGCAATAAACCTTTTTTATTTTTTTGTATCATTGGAGACAAAAAATTATCTAATCGAAAGAAAAAAAATTCTGAAGAACTGAGGTTTGAGTTGAAGTACTGTTAAAAAAATGAATGTGACGTATTTCTCATTATTTTTGGTACAAATAAAAAATGGTGTGTTTCTTTAAAGGTGCTAGTTATAAACCTATTTCTACCTCTTAAAATTGTGGTGGGCCGTTTTTGTGAAAGTAGAGTCAGGAAGCATACTATAGCTCTCACCAGTTCACCCCCTCCATTCCCCACATAGCATCCCTTCATGTCTGTGTAGTTAGAAGTTCAGCTGAGATGAGCTGTACTGGGCTGGTTTTCTTTCTCCACACACGGTCAAACTAGGGCCTGGGAGGACACGTCCAAGTGTTATGCTCAGTCTGTCACGGCAGCAGCATCTGTTACATATGCATGCATGAAAGCCGATGCCGGCACTTTCCTGTAAATAAAGAGGATGTGGTATTTGATCCTGTTCTTTTAAAGTGAGACCATCTCCAAGGACAAACTGCATTCACTGGAGAGAAAAGTTGCCTCATTGAACACCAGTACTGCGATTCTTCAGGGGATTTCTACATTTTAAATAATATTCCAATGTCAGCCATAATTCATGTGTTCCATTGTGTATTTTACTTTTGCAATTAATTCTAAATTCAATTAGGATGTAGGGACCACAGTAGTCGACTTAAATTCAACCTACTCATCAACCAATCGATGGGTCGGGTACCATAGTGCAATCTACCTGGTAGCATTAATATCACATACGTGCTGTGTGGAGGAAGTCAGTGGGTTTGTTGGGTTTCTTGGTTTGTTATGGCAGAACTTCAAAGTGAAGCACGTTGCACACTAGACAAGGGACAGAGTACCTCGCCAGGCAGTGTCGTGTTGTGGAAGGGACAACATACATCGATCTAGGGTGGCGCTGAAATGATTGCCGAGATCCCAACTCTGATATGATCCCAATCAAAGCCTATCAAAAGCCTATCGTCTTCCGTTGTAAGAAAACACTGCAGCAAAACTTGACCTGTTGTCAATTAGTTTTGAGCTGAGTAAATGTTCAGTTAGATAGAAGTCTCCATAACGTTGGTTCAAAGTTGTGAAAACGGGGGGTGTTTTAACAACCTATCTTATTAGTATTTTATAGTCGTCATCGATGTTCCTTCCAACACAATGTTGCCCATCATTAATAAATGATTGTATAAATGAACCTGGGAAAAGTCAACCTTAGCTCCATCTAAACAGGAACCACGTTGGAGAGGCGAGATAAGTGAAACAAGGACAGCTGAAATGTTTTCCGGTCCGTAGTCAATATTGTACAGCCAGCGCTTGATGCTTTTGTCCTCAGGTTTGAATCAGGGGCTCTGTGCTTTGCACATGAATGATTCGGTATTCACTCTCTAAGTACTGCAAACATTTCCACTGGTGCCTCTGTGGAGCTGCAGCGCTGAGCCATCACTTTGCTGCTGCTCATAGAAAGTTATCATAGGGCCACATATACCATGATAGCACTGGGGATGAAGGATCCCGACAAAGAAAATGAAAGTGAAACCAATGAGTGAAACTGAAAGAAGCACAATGAAAGAATATGGGGAACATAATGTTGTGACAACATAATATAGTACTGTGACAGTATTGACTGCAGGGAATTCTGTTATCAGCATTACTTTTGGCTCCATACAGCTTGATAATGGGCACTGGAAATACAACATGAAAAGAAAAAAGACTATACGTGCAATGATTGGATTTTGAACTAACTTCTTTTAAACTTTAAAACTAATACAATAGTGTGCATTGTACATTACCAATAGGCACATTTTACAATGCCTTAAATATGATGCCCACACATAGGGCCTTGTGCTAAAGCGCAACAATAAATTTGTCATGTTCTGCGCGTAAATAAACCTTTGAGTGGAGAACTGAATTTTGAAACGAGGAAAACTGATTGGATAGGTCAAACACTGGGTGCTTCTCAGCAGGAAGCCAAAAATCAAAATTGAACTGTAATAGAAAATTTAAGGGAACCCTCAAAGCAATCATGTTGAATCACAGGGTTGTGTAAACACAACTCTCTCTCTCTCTCTCTCTCTCTCTCTCTCTCTCTCTCTCTCTCTCTCTCTCTCTCTCTCTCTCTCTCTCTCTCTCTCCCTTAAACACTTTCACTTACCACCCTTTCAAGGTCATCACTGAGAAGAATTAAAAACTGTGCTTGTTATTGGTTTGGGTGAATATGTTGTGTTTGTGCGTAAAATTTATGTACGAACACAACATATTAATGTAGTTATTGTAATTGGTAATAGACACTGGCCAATATCAGCAGGCCTTTTTATTTTTACTTGATGACTTCCTGTCAAACATACATTTTTAACCTTTAAAGTATATTTGAAAAGGACCAGTCTGCTTGATTATTCAGTTGGATGTATTGTTGATATTGGATTACATTTACCGATATGAGCGAACCAATTACCTTTATATTTACTATTGTTGATTAGGACTTGGTCACGTTAGTTGTGATACTGTGATTGTCAATCAGTGTATTGAGCTGATTTCTTCCTTACCCCTGATCACAAACAAGAGTGAGCTGATTTCTTCCTAACCCCTGCAAGAGGCTATGAATTCTTAAATTCTTGGTTTGTTTTGGAAGTTGTCTAATATCCTGTCTTGTCTGTGTCACACGTCGGATTTGTTCACAGGACTACTGATAGAAGTAGTACGTGAATGTGCACCATTTCAGCGTGCTAGAAGGTTGATTTAGTACTTAGTGTGATCTCCCTCTGCTTTAATCCTGGTCTTGGATGAGGGCCGTCACTGCTGGGATGCTGTGGGGGCTTTAGGCCTGGGAGAATATCTGCATGTACACAGAGTGTGCTGCTGCGTTGCCCAGGGACTGACGAACATTCAGGTCCTCTTTTAGCCCTGAAGACCCAAGATGACCCCCTCCAGCTATGTTGTTGAGGGTTGAAGGGGGCCTCTTTGGTTGTCCCGGTAGCCTTTGTCATGACTTCTTTCAAGGTGAGTAGTCAATACGCATCTTGCCAGTTGGTGCATTTAAGTAATGCTTAGTCTGAGAGGCTTCATTTATTCTTTCCCTTTTTTTCTTTTCTTTTTTGTGTGGTGTACAATCAAATTAGCATTTTGTACTAATTACTACTTAAGTCCACACACATTGAGTCTCTCGTTGATAATTTTAGCTGTCGTGACAAGTACCTTTTATTTACCTTTTTATGAGAGCCGCATTAGACCTGACCTTAAGCTGCCTGCAATTCATTCTGTGAATGTGTTTCTTTTGTTCAGTAATGCATGACCCAATGTCTATCCATGTTTGGTGTCAAAGGGCTCTTTGGTTTCAAAAGAGGTGAACGGTTATCTGCCAGGTTTGAAGACAAACAGCTGGCGGCATGCGTCTGTACCTCTGGAGGTGCAGACCCTTGTGGCTCTGCCCTGCCATCAAGTGTGGAGGTTCCGTAGAGGCTCTATATTTCTATGGATGATTAGTTTGCTTGCCCTTGCTCCCTGTGGGGGCTGCTGCTGGCCTCTGTGCTTTTGGTGTTGTGGTCAAGCAGTCGGCACCTCCTGGATCCACTAATTCCTAGACAATTTTATTTTTTTCACCTTGTTAGTGAAGTTAGAAGCATTATAAAAATAAATTATGAGCACCCATGGAAATTGAAGGTGTAAGGCAAAAAATTTAAGTTGTTTTGATGTTTTGTTTTGATGAAAAAGAAATCTGTTACCAGGTAACTAAAAATGCTGATTTCAGATGTAAACTATATTCCAACAGTTGCTGATACATTCGGTAAGTAGCATGCCGAAAAATACAATCACAGAAATCTTTAAAGGTCCCATGACATGCCACCAGGTGTGGGTTGATTAGCCGTTACAAGGTGGACACGCCCACCTGTGATGTAATAAGGGACAGATTTCCAAAACGGCTTGTAACGGCTAATCAGCCCACACCTGGTTGCATGTCATGGGACCTTTAAATACCTAACTAGAGGCCATTCAAAAGCTACTCAATAAATAAGATCAGAGCTCACAATGTAATTCAGCAGATTCAAAGCATTAACCAATAACCCCCCCCATAAAATTTTTACCTTTCTCTGGGAACACCCTTACCAACACACAATGGTAGTGCCAGCCCTCACTCGCTGGAAGTACCAATAACTTGGTCTCATAAACAGCGTTTGAATTTCCTTTTAATAACCTGTCTCATTTAATGCGCTGATTAATGTACCAACAAAGAAGTTAAAACAAAGGAAATGTATTCTGAACAAGGCTCATACTTTTTTAGAATTTGTGAATTAAAGGAACAATGTTGACCACTGTTGTTGACGAACCAATAAGCTAAGATTGGACGACTACGTCAACGGTTTTCCCTCACTTGTATATGGTGGGCCTCTCTCTGTCATGAATGCTGCAGAGCGTTGGCATTGACCAAGCAGTGGCACAGGCTGTACCTGCTGTTGGATTGTGAGTCATGTGGTCCATGAAATGAACACCAAACTGAGCGTTGATGTAGTATGACACGCTGCTGGGTGCTTTTCTTTTAGCTTTCCCCTCTAAATGGAAGTTTTGATGAATGGCCTGTTCCCTTATTTGATAAATGCATTCATCCACTTGGAGCTTTGCCGATGGCCTGTGGTGCGAAAATCCATTTCAATGTGTGTTGTACTTTTCACATCCGCGTTCAAAGTAAAACAGAAGAGGTGGGGTGTTCCTGGTCGTGACTCACTGTTCACAGCATGTTCTACAGAACTCAAAATCCCACATATTCGAGTAGTATGTACTATGTACCTCTGTGTTGTATTATTATTGAGGATTTGTAATGAATGCTGTCGATGCTGATGTTTGAAACAGTTACACAACACCAAACCTTTGAGCAATGGTGAAAATATGGCTGAAATGTTGTCTCTGTCTGTTGTTGTGGATGTTGTAGACCATCATTTTGATACCTCTGACACTTGCTGAACAAATCCTTTAGTTATACACGTCAATGCATTCCTAAACACACCCACGTAAAAACAAATTGCACCATGGCCCCCAGGAAAATGGAGCCATGGGGGAAACAGCGGTACGGCAGTAAAACCGCAGCCTGCCTTGTTAGGACTCCCTCCTTGGTTCAACCACCTCCCCCTTCCCCTATTATCTCCCTCATATCACAGCAAAGACACTTCACTCGCCGCTTGAGTTGCTAATTACTTCATAATTACTTCATAATAACTTTTCGAGGTTTAATCTTGGCTTCAGGGATCCTATTACTGCGACTACCTGCTGTTGATGTCACTGTCGGTATTATCTGACACTCTTATTATTCGTATTATTGTCATCGTTGTGATGACGCGCCATCGTAAGGGGCAGAGCTCACCCCAGGCATGGACAGTTTGACCTCCTTCCCTTTGGACGGCGCTGCAGGTCTCCAGGACCAGCAGGTTCAGGAAAAGCGTCTTACCTGCGGCTGTCCCCTTGCTGAACTCTACACCACACCGATCGCTCCCTCTGGACCTCCCCCAACCCCCCTGGATACGCCCACAGTGACTTTCCTTTAGCCCCCTCCATCCCGGACCACCACACACACCTCCCTCTCGTGACCGACCTTTAACTCCCTCCCCCCTGGACCACCACACACAGTGTCCTCCAGTGACTGACCTCTAACCCTCCCACACACAATCTCCTGCAGCCATGAAACATTTACATTATTCACATTTACACTAATGTCCATACTGTATCCGACCTCTAGTGCATTCATAATCGTACCACTATCTATATTTTTCATATCTTGTGCCTAGATTATTCACAGTATTCATATCTCATATTAAATTCTGTATATGACATCTTACTACTATTACTTGTATTTACTTTATATACACTTTACAATATCTGCCTTACCTACTGCTATGGCTGCTCATATACGTTAACTGTATATTTTTTATGGTGTTCATCATCATTGTTCTATTATCCATACTGTGTAGTCGACAATATCCCACTATACATATGTACATACTCTGCATTTACTGCATTTTTTGCACTTCTCTAATCATCTTTTTATTGCCTCAGTACATGTACTCTGACGACATTACTGCTGATTTCTGAATCTTAATCTCTAATCTGATTCATAATGCAATCTCTTATAGTGAGTGTCATACCAGCAAGTTTTTGGTAACCCACAGAGTTGGCCTTTAGTGGACGATGCACCCCACTGTTTCTCTTTTTCTTTGGGCTTATCCATGTGCACACTGGCACACGCACAAGCACACACACACACACACACACACACACACACACACACACACACACACACACACACACACACACACACACACACACACACACACACACACAGTCAGAGGGTTTATCCATAAAAGGAGACTTTGGTGAGATTAGATCCTCTTACTGCATCCCTATCATAATCCATTAAGCCTGCGGGAAAAGAGAAACGCTGTTTTACACAGATTTTATGTGCTATGCCATTTCACATGGGCCTCTCTTTAAACATCCCCTTCGATGACCTATACATTCAATATTCCACATCAAATCCGGATGGGAGGGTCAGCTCAGGTACAGCTGTCAGAACTTAATGACACTGACCAACTGTCACTCTCGTCATCTCGCTGTCGTCCTTTAAATGATCCACCTGACTTTTCTTTTTAGTTAGTTGAAGATGCATGATTAATTTAAGAAGTGAAAATGCATTTTTCATGGACTTGAACACGTCCTACCAGCTGTCAGTCCGTGCCCGTACCCTTAGTGCGTTTGAAACCGGATGACGGAGGCTTTTCTAAGAAGCCTTTCGTGACTGCTGCGTGGTGAGTGGTCTGCGGAAGAGATGTTTAAAGGTAGCTCTCCGGACTCTCCAGGATAGGAGGATCCTCCAGTGATCCTGATTCAATCTTCTTCCACACATCAAAAACATGGAAGGGAAGGTCGAAAGTATCAGTTATATAATCAATAGTATTAAGTGACATGGACCTTATTCCCCTAGTGGCCATCTTGGTTCTTTACAGTAGCTGGTGGGTAAACTAAATGTAGGATTCCCAAAACAGTTCCCCCATCCAGCTAGTGTTCGCCATCAAAATGGCCACTAGGTGCAAAACGCCCATTAGCTGTGGGATGGGTCTTTTGCTTTTGGTATACGGTCAAGTCATGAAGGGGGGAGGGGCAGAGGTGAGAGATTTACAGACTGTAGACCTTGAAGTTCTACCAGGTAGTCTGGGTCATACTGATTTTGTACACGTAAAAGATAAATCCTATACTAATGAGGTTACAAGTCAAGGAGAGCATGGGGAAGAAGAACTATTAGGATTCTTTACCAGTAATGTTTTCATAGCGTTGCCTTGGACTTTGTTACCTTGCTGATGTGAGTTTATATGCCATTGCGATTGGTTATATCTAATTGCCAAACTTTATTAAATACTATTCAAGGCATCTGCATAAGCATCTGTGTGCAATATTAACCTTCTAGATTAATTAATATCAACATTTTCTCTCCTCTGAAAAATGAACACGTGTCAGTGGATTGAATAATTGCTCTCGTACCAAGATATTAAGTTGTGCTCAGCTCATCTTGCGCTCGTTTTGTTCAATGTCCTCTTCCTGGCAAACTTGTGAGCTTCATGTTCTGGGGGATTGTTTTGGAGTAGACAGATGGAAACACACAGCTGAAAACACAATTGTAATGTTCCGCATACATGTATTTTGGTGGTAATTCATCTCAAAATACACTGGAAAAAAACAATGTTTTTGAGGGTTTCTGTGGCAGGAACCTCTAAGAGATATTGGATGTTGTGTGTTTTAGTTTGATATGGAAAATACATGGAGCAAGTGATACATTTGCAGGTTGCATCGATTAGAGAACATTTTATCAGTGTGAGGCTTCCATGAAGAGACCTTGAGTTTGAAACTCTGAATCTTCTGAATAAGCAGTTGTTTACATCAGCCGCCCTTTGAAACACTCGCTTGACTGTTCTCTCTCTTTTGTTTGATAATCCAGCTGGCAGATTATGCAGATCATGGTTTCAAAATACAGGGCTTATCTCTGTCATTGTGCCAATGATCTTTTATGGGAATAAGACTTGACTTTTTTGAAAGTCCTGTGACTGCAGTACACTTTCCTAAGCATTTTTGCCATCGGTTACAAATGTGGGGTTCGGTCCCGGTGAGGCCCATCCAGGCCAGTGTGACATAATGCAGATGACACATGGTGTGTTCAGACTGTCTTTGTGCCATGACCTGGCACTGCAGTCCGTGACACACTGCTATTTTAATCCGTCTGACTTACACGCATGCATGCACACACACGCACACACACACGCACGTGCAGTCCCACAGAAACAAACGCACACAGAAATGCACCCACCCACACCCATGCACACTCACAGACAAATACGCACATGCACATGCACCCACCCACACACACATGCACGCACACACTAACAGAAAAGCACGGACACACACGCACACACACACACGCATAGCAACAGACCCATAGCAGCAGCTGTGATCGCGGGCCCAGCAGAGCCATCTTTCATGTGGCTCCGGGCTCTATCTGCTGACACCTGGCTGGGTCAGCGATGCATTGCGCCCCGAGGCCCCGAACACGGCAGCCACTGACCAGCATCGTGTGATCACCTGCTGCAGCTCTGCCTTCCTACCGAAGGACATCCTCAACATCCCCACCTGACGCACTGGACTGTCTTCAAGGTTTTTGAAAACGGGTCCCGATACGTCTCATCTCCACTCGCAAACTTGATTTGCCACACTGAGCGGTCTGGGTGAAAGCGCCTGCTGATGAAATAAGAGAAGCCCGCTCTGCTTAATGGGCTTGTCATGTTCGGCCAGAGCCCATCCCAGAATTAAGATTCATGATCGCAGCCACAAGCCACAGATAAATAATATATCGTGTTCACTCGTGGCTGTGAGTCACTCACTTTGTCAGAGTATGAGGCAATATTGATTCTGTGGATATTGACTCGGCAATTGTTGACCCCACAGTCTTTACCCCAATAAGATAGCAATTTATGTTACTTAATTCTCGTACCATCAGATCGATATGAGATTGCTATTGTTTATATAAATAACATATAGAAATTGCTTTTTAGTTCAACCAATATGGGGATTTGATCAACCACTAGATGGAAATTACTTTTCTCTTCCAGTTTTGCGATAGTTTTGGAAAATAAATACTTTTTTGAAAAATGAAAACGTATAAATCAATATTCTTGTGTTGTATCATTCTGTTAATCAATGACACTGTAAATGAATCCAACAAGGCAGACGGGGTGTTGCAACCCGGGCATTCAGTTCAGATGTGAGAATAAATCGACCAATCACAGGCAGCCTTCCTGGCTTCAGATGATCACAGTGTCATGGAGGCTCCAGTTGCAGTGGCAGGCTCTGTCTGTCACTACTGCCTTTGCATGCCCTTGCCTTAAATAAATGTGTTTTTCATGGTTCACAGACATACACACACACACACACACACACACACACACTCACACACCTCACATACCTCACATACCTCACATGTCTACGAGGGGATTTGTGGGGATAATATCCGTATCACGTTCAACGATAGACACAAAGATGTAAAATGAGGGAGAGGGAGAAATCCTAAGAGTCGCTTTTCAGTACCTACGTTGAGGTCAAGTCTGGATGCGATCATGTGAACGTATCCCTTTTCCAATATGTACAACACACAAACAGCCAATATGTGAATATATAAATCATGTCTGTTACTTTGCCCCCCCCTCTGCCAGCTGCTCTCTAGCTTTGTGACACTATGTCATCGCTCCTCCACCCATCATCCATGAGCGGTAGTTGTTGAAGCATTCATTTGATGCAAACTAAAAGAGTAAGGTGTGCAGAAATAGCTTTTTTCCAATGAATTATGTATATCCACCATGGCTCAATTTGTAAACTTGCCCATTAGGCTGTCAACCCTCACAATGAGTTAGTGCCTTCTCTGAGGAACTGCATGACAGTGATGTTCAGGCTGCAGGTATTCAATTATTTGTATATGCAAGCTGCTCGAGAACGGTAGACGGTGTTGACTCCTTTCAGTGGTAAATGTTCGCTTCCCTCCTCTCGTGAGGAGCTTTGAATTTTGATATGCAGTGTTTACATGAGTCTTAACCATTTGATTAGTTCCTTTAATGAATGCACAGATCCTAGCAAGCGGCCATATGGTCCAATATTACAACAATTCCCTCCTTTCTGCCCATGGTTTGAAGCTTGTTCCCATGTCGTCTCAAAGGCTTTGTAGTGTGGAGAACAGGGTCCTCGTTAAAAGATATCTGCCTCACCATGTTCCCTTCCCTGCCGTGCAGCAGGCCAGTGGTTTCACTGCATCACTGGAGAGGACAATAACGTGTTTAGTTAATTTTGGACCGGACCTCCACTTCAAGTTGCTGTAGCTTTGATTCATCATCTGCAGCTCGCCGTGCAGTGAGGAGGGGGTCACTAAGCTATGCAGTGTCCCTTGGTGGATCTGAACAATTTAAGTTTACGTTATTATATGTACTTGTTAACAAATATAGGTAGGCCTGTCCCAGCTTTGGAGTCTGGAGTAGCACCTTCTGTGGCCCATTAAATCATATAAGCCATGAGTCTGAGCTCTATTCCTGGCATCCTGTTCATGTCATACTCCTCCTTTGCAGTGTCAGACACTGTCAAGAGTCATCTTCACGCTTGCTTGAAGCTCTCCTTTGTCAGAGGCATGGTTTAGCCTTTCAAACATTTATCACCCCAACATTTTGGGTCTGTTCCCCAGAGCGTGAAGCATCTAGATGGTGGTCCCGTGCAAGAGTCACATGTGCTCCCTGCATGGGGATGATATTCTGGCTATTGGAACCAACAGGGCGTGCAGTTTTAAATCATTTGAAATGTTCTCATATATTTTGAAAGATAATAAAAAGATACCTAATGATAATTATTTGACGGCTCCGTTCCAACAAGGCCGTGCATTGTGGCCTATCAGTTTGCCTCTCATCATGCTAAAGGAAGCTCCTTAAGTTTGGCAAGACAATCAGCAAGGTGCATACATCGTTCATGGCCGTGTTTATTAACATTACAGGCAGCCATGCGAGGAAGAAAGAAATCTTTTCCTTCCAATGTGAGGAAGATTTAGTTTTTCTCTGAAGCAAAAGTGAGATTTGTATTCTGCAGATCGTTTTTGAGATTAACTGGAACCTCAGGGCAAGTCTTGTAAAACTGAAACCACAGTTAAATGAGGACTCCCTTGTAACCCTCCACTGAATAATTAATATCCAAGTATTCTCACTTAGTATAGACGCTCATCCTCAAGTTAAGCCCCTCTCCATCGGTCATGAAAGAAACGAACCGACCGCGGTGCGATCATCTTCTCCTCAGGTCCATTCCACCTTCCCACTTCTTTGAAGGCTAATAATCTGTCGTTTTTTAAAACCTAGATGGGGACCGGTTGCAAAACGTCAGTTTGTCCCTGAGTCATACCGCCCCCAGGTTTCTCTGTGTTGAAATCCCTTCCCATTTGAAGTCTGTCCTCTCCCGGGGCCGCTCCGGCACTCGCCCCTCCAGAGAGGGCTGCGTCTGTGAGCATACCGATTTTTTGAGGATCCTGATCAAATGGCGGAGCGGTGACCCGTGTGTGTGTGTAGGGGAGGGGGATCATTTCTTAATACCTTACCCCTCGCCTCTGAAACACCTCGAGGAGGCGAGATGTCCGAGCGGGACCGGATACAGCCGCCGCTGCCGCCGCCGCCCCGGGCCTCCAGGTCCGGATTGATCTGGGAAGTGATGGGGGGCCTTCTCCGTGTCCTTCTCTTCTCTTTCCCCTCGCCCACGCACCTCTCTTTGAGCGGCATTCCAAATTCAAAAAAGAACAAATGCTAAACTTGGATCAAAGGGAGCAGAAAGGGACGGCTTCTAGGGGGATCACAGAGAAGCGAGGGAGGGGCAGGGGGATTTACCGTCCGATGAGGGCTGTGAAGGGAGGGCCGTGAAGGGGGCAGGGCAGGACGCTGGTGTTTTCAGGAGGGATATAAAATCAGAGCGGAGGAGCTTAGCGGCCGCCAGTCATGTGCAACTCAGATGATGATGTGTTTCTGTTGACATCATTCTGTGAGCGGCGTTCCCCACAACCTGCCGAGGCTGCCTCTGTGGCCTGCTTCTCAGATGAATCATGCCTACTACGCCTGTGTTGTGTACCAAGCTGTATTGTAAGAGTAATGTATGAATCTGGGGCTCCTGCAGCGCCGCCACACAACTTTTTTACCTACGAGATGAAATAAATAACCTTTCCCATTCCTTTTTTCATGCTCTTCATTCTAAATTTCGGCTGCTGTCATCTGTTAAACGTCATACTTTTGGGTGCTTTTTCACACACACACACACACACACGCACGCACGCACGCACGCACACGCACACATGGACACGGACACGGACGTAAGACACCCACACACACATACACACAGACACCCACACAAATACACCCACGTACACAGCAACACACATGCACACAGCTAAGCATTCTATGGACCAGTGAGAAAGCTGTGTTGCTTATAATCTCTTTGATCTTTTTATTTTTTTTCTTAAGCAACACATGCCGTCCTCTGATGCAGCGACCTAGCGCTGGGCTAGCTCTGTGCTACCGCCAGAAATCCATTGAAGTACCCCTTTAACTCAAATCCTAAGTTACCCAGCAGCAGTTGCACTTCTGTGAGGGGATGCTGGAAACTCACAGGCAGACTTAGACTTAGACTCAGACTTAGGATCACAGCTTCCAAAGCCTAGAACCAATCATAGGTGTAAATATATATTTATATACATACACACAAATTGTGTGTGTGATTAATGTTAATGATATGGAACAAAAAAAATAAACCAATTGAATCCAAAGCCCATGGCTCTCCGATGGGATTGTGTCTGCTGTCTCTCCTGTGATGCGACGGGGAAGGGGGGTAGAGGGAGTAGAGTGGGGGGGGGGGGGTGGCAGAAGCAGTCATTGCTTCATTGCACACCTTGCTTTTTACTCATTAGGACTGACAACTGACCTTCACCTTACCCTCGCTGTGTCTGTGTCTGTGTGTGTGTGTCTCTTTATGTCTATGTGTGTGCGTGTGTTTGCGTGCGTTAGTGTGTTATTGATTCTTGCGGTTTGTGTGTGCATATGTCTTTGCGCACGTTCGGCATGTGTGTGTGTGTGTGTGTGTGTGTGTGTGTGTGTAAGACGAAGCCAAAGCTTAGACAGTGTGCAGGGGAAGGGACTAGGCTCGGTCCAGGGTGTGGAAGACCCCCTTCGCAGCTTGGTTTCACGGAGCCTCAGCACACATGACGTCCCGACAGCTTCATCCATTATTCAGCCAGAGAAGTTATGTACACCACTCACTGTTGAAGCACAGCAAAGGTCAACACACTATAACATGACGTGTGTGTGTGTCTGTTTGGGTGTGGGTGTGTGTCTGTGTCTGTGTCGGGTGTTTGTGTATCTCTCTACGTGTGTGTCGTTATGTGTGTGAGTGTGTGATTTTATGAGTGTGTGTGTGTGTGTGGCTGTCTGTCTGCCTCTCTGTGTGTGTGTAGGTGTGGGGGGGAGGGCATTGCATGGTTGTTGTTGTGCCCTAGGGGACCACATCCTTGGGGGAAGGGTCTCCACCGACCACGGCTCTGGAGACGACTGGCCCTCCTGGCATTTATGGCTATTGATCTGCAGCAGATCGGGTCCGCAGGGCACTGCAACTTGCGCAAAGGTTATCTCTGTGCCATTGCTGTGCCGGCATCACACTGGCATTAAGGTTATAGGAACAAAAATATAGGCTCAATTTAGACCATTTTGGCTGCCTCAATGGGTATGCAGACATTGGAGTGTAGCTTGTTTTTTTAAGGTTCAGGCAAGTTGGCACATTTTTTGATTGCTAATGTTTGTATGTATATAATATAATATATATTATAACAACAAAAGTAGAGAGCATGAAATGGGTTCTGTTAGTTTGGGTAGTAGTTTCAGTAGCACAATCAAGGGGGTTCCACAGCATATCAAACATGAAGCTGTGTGTGGTTCCCACCACGAGGCTGTTTTGCCGATAACCAAGTCAGGGTTGTACCGTGCGTAGATTAACACACAGCCACACAATAAATTTGCTAAGCTGCATTTCCCTCTCAAGACACAGGTATGCCTCAGTAACAAGAAAATCAGTACACCCACGCACCCACAAAGTCAACTGAGCTGCTTAAAATGTTCAACTTAATTTAGCCTCTTCTGTATCTGATGCACAATATTGTGGGAACAGCTTTGATGCGGTCTTGTTATTTTCCACCTAGCAGCAGCCAGGATAAACATACTTTGAAATTGTAAGCCTGTATTTTTCCAATGCAGTGATGGTGTTCGATAGCATCGACTGTCAGTCAGCAGTGGGGAGCTGCACAGCCAAGTGTCATTACCGCTTCGTCCCACGTTTGCCCCTGAGTTCCTTTGGCAGAGCCTACAACTGCACTTATTAAACATCAGGGATAAAGGAAAGGTTATACTGGCTGTAGAAATAAGGAAAAGGTATATTATAAGCAGATATGATATGGTGGGTGGGTCATGTTTCCAATGAGAGACTCACACATTATAGATGGTGGCCATGCAGCCGCTCTATCCTCCAGCACTGCCCAATGGATGGCACACATCCCAACCCATCCATTGAAACCCATTACATTAAACGCTGAACACAACCTAAAATCTTTGTGCGTGTTTTGTTTGTCTACAAAGTGACGTGGTGCTCCGTGGCTCGTCTGGTGTTAGCTATGCCGTAACCGAACCAATCTGAAAGCCACTGACCACCTCCACACAGCACTTGCACTTTTTGTACTGATTTTGTACTTTCGCTTTTTGTAGCGTTACTCAAATATAACATATGTTTTTTAACCAATTTAACCGTTCAGAAATTAATTTGGGAACAAACAATGCTGTTAACCAAATGCCCCCGTCCCTATAGCTCTGTTGTAAAATGTTACATGGTAGCACTGGAAAGGAGCATGGTGGCTCGGCGCCACTATGGCACCGTTTGGGGAAACCCTGCTGTTAACACGCAGGACAAATAGGCCGGCCGGCTGCCTGGGACCTTTCTGAAGGCAAGGGCCAGAGCTTTTTGGCGCAGGCGATGAATGTGTTTGATTTTCTGTTCTATTTGAATGTAGTTGAGGAACATTTACGGCTGAGTGCTAATTTGTTCCCTGAGGCGTCCTATAGGTTTCCCTCGATTCAAAGTATTAGTTTTCTTTTCAGAAGGCTTATGATTGTGATATTTTATACATGGCCTCGCATAAAATTCCAGCGGGTGCATATTGGTTCCGGTGAACCAATACCTTCACTTTCCTCCCTGGTGTCGTTTAAATGGATTTGAAACAAGGTGAACCCCTTGTTTCAGATCCATTTCAAACTGAAAAAAATTGTTCTAGGAGGAAGTTGGGAGATGTTATCTCCGTGGTTACGACCCACACTCTATTTTTGGTAGTCATCGTAGAGTATAAAGAATGTTTTCAAAGAGCAATGTCCTGAATGAAATGCAGCACTCACTGTGGCATTATACCATAAGTGTCAGAGAAGCCTAACCCTCTTTTTCACGCTGACACCCTCATTCATCCTTCAATGTCACGCAAAGAACACGGCTGTAGTTGGGAGCAGAAGGGAGGAGAACTACATGCATAAACGGTTTGGCGGAGACTGGCAAAATCAGGATTTAACCCCAGTTCTATCTGAATCCGTTATTATTTAGTAACAGTGACAAGATGGAGTAGATGACTATGTTGACGATCATAGAAGACGGAGTAAGATAAATAAAACACTTTTTCACCTTTGTCTCATTAAATCATAGTCATCGTGTTGTTTTTGTTGTGTTGGCGTATTACCACTGATCCTTGTCTATCGTAACTAAGTATAGCCTCACTTGTCATTGCCAAAGTTATGCTGTCCCCCATAAGGCTAACTGTACATTTTTGAGGACGTGCATAACCAAGGCACACAGTGACTACAGTATATGATTGCAGGCATTTTTCATATGCGACCGCATATTGAACAATATGTTATTACTGTTATACTTATTCATCCAAACCATACACATACCCTATCCAAAACTGCCTTTTAATTAGAAAAAAAACTGTATTTCTGATCAGTTTTAGTTCTAAAACACCACACTTAGTTGAGCGTATGTTCAGGCGCCCACATGAACTCACTTTAGTGCTGCTGCTCTTTGATCCATCTGCTGAGAGGGACATGTGATGTGAGTTCCAAACTATATCATTTTTTCAATAGCATCAGGATGCTCCAGGGTACTGTTGCTTTGTGCCAGCTCTTTTCTCCATGAGTGGAACTTAGTTTAACACCTTTCCCTAGGTTGTTATTGGTGGCTATTTGATGTTCTCCTTGAATCATTCTTTTTTGGTGGTGTTTTTCTCAGTGTAAAGCTCAAGTCCCATAGCTTAGAAGTCTTTAGCCATGAGAAAATAACAATTGTTATTACAACAACGATAGTAACAAATCTATTTAGCCTAAACATTTTGCCACCATCATATTTGAAAACATTGTTTTCTAAGCAGAGTTAAAGAGAGCGATGGGTTCATCGTTTTTTTGTTTTCAAAGTGGGCTTCATAATTGGAAAGGTGTGTGTGTGTGTGTTTGGGTGTGTTGAAGTGTGTAGGTTTGTTTGTGTGCGTTTGTCTGTGATTGCGCTTAGGTGTGTGTGTACGTGTGTGTGTGTGTGTGTGCGTTTGTGTATGCGTTTGTGTGTGAGTGCGGTTTGTGTATGTGTGTGTGCGATTATGTGCACGTTTGTTTTTGTGTGTAGCTTTCATTGATTTGTAAAAGCTTTTTCATGCAATAAGCACGCTATTAGACACCTAATTTGAGCACTCTGTCAGTTATAATGGGCTGTCTGGCTCAACAATTTAATGGAAAGTACACAGCTTTAAATTTACTTGTTAGGGCAGTCTGCGTTGCTTCGGCACAAAAAAGAAATACACTCAGATGATAACGGAATTACTAGGAAATACATGTTCATCATTCAGCACACATATCCCTTAATGCATGATAAATATGGATGTGCATCATTTAAAGTGCTTTCAGAAGTCTAGGGCCACTAAAGTGAAAAGGTCGTGACAGGACAAAATTTGCTCTTTGCAACTTTTCCGAGCTCATGGAAATTGCCGATCTATCTTAAGGCCCTTTTCACACAGTCTGCTTACATTTTTCCTAGCTGAGCTATTTGAATGACCCATCATCTGTAGCCAGGGAGGCTCCGCTTAGACAGGGTTGCAATCTACATTCAGCCCTCTATATGCTCTGTCGACGGAGAAGAGCCTTAGCTTATCGTAGGTAGACAAATGTCGTTGTTTTTTTAAACACTTGAGGTGTGTGAAAACAATAGGATTATTCACTATCTGATTTGTCAAACAGGGATTTGAAAGGTTCAGTTCTAAAGATACAATGCATCAATTTATTATATTTGGAAACATGTTGCGTTATTACGGTGGCGCTGAGCATTCACAAAAAAATAATAATAAAGTAAGTTTCACACCGTTAGCACACCAGGATCTCGTAATTACGACATCAGGATCTCGTAATTACGAGATCTTTTCTCGTAATTACGACATCAGGATCTCGTAATTATGCGATCTCTCGAGATCCATAACGAGAAAAAAAATTAACGAACCACTGTCACTACTTTGCTCAGTAGAGCCAATGCGTGTCCACGGAGAGGTTCAATAACATTGGTAAGCTTGATACTTACAATATAGAGGCTAAATCATTGATGTCTGCGCAATGTTGACATACTCATATAAATGCCCTCCTCACTTTTAAGGAACATCAATATTTCCCAATGCCTCAATCCGAGCAAGAAATAAAATACAATAGCGTCGGATAGCGTCATCGTTGCCGTCCTGCAGCCAGCCAGCCACGTTATTGATGAATGAGAGGGGTGATCCTGATGTCGTAATTACGAGAAAATATCTCGTAATTACGAGATCTTTTCTCGTAATTTCGAGATCCTGATGTCGTAAATACGAGATCTTTTCTCATAATTACGAGAAAAGATCTCATAATTACGAGAAAATGAGAAAAGATCTCGTAATTACGACATCAGGATCTCGTAATTACGAGATCCTGGTGTGCTTCACTTGTGTGCGTACAGATTTCTTTGCAAATGAACGGTTCCTAGTTTCCCCGCATGTATTGTGAAGCAGCCCTGGCTCCAGTGCTGATTGGTCAGTACCTTGATCATGTGACTGACCACGTGCTCCCTCCCACCCCTTCAGGTGACCACCCTGGTGAACACCAGCAGCAAAGGCCCGTCGGGGAAGAAGAAGGGGCGCTCCAAGAAGGCCCACGTGCTGGCCGTGTCCGTGGAGCAGGCCACCCAGAACTTCCTGGAGAAGGGCGAGCAGATCGCTAAAGACAGCCAGGACCTGAAGGAGGAGCTCATCGCTGCCGTGGAGGACGTCCGCAAGCAAGGTGTGGAGCTGCATGAGGATGCTGTGTTTCCTTAGTATGTCACCTTTGTTGTAGCATTGATCATCATTGATCACAACACTGCACGGTCATTAGGCCCTGTGTCCCGTTCACCTCATTGGATAGAAGTTCCTCATTGGATAGAAGTTAGAAGGAGGTACTACCTTGGCCTCTGCCGCCTGTAACATTTTGTTGCAGCCAGATAGTCCAAATGTTTATGTCCTTTCCTAACCTATTTTCCTTGGCCTCGACTGAAAATGTCATGAGTTCAAGGAATATGTGAAGTAGAATTCAGAAGGATTTCACACTGGGCTATGTCAGTATGCGACGGCGATGTAATGGACATGGGTCTGTCCTGGTTCAAACTATAATGTTCAGAAAATGGACTTCTAAAAGCGCATCTTAGATACCTTGCCCCGTGCGTTCTAACTGTACTGTTTTACGCAGGCTATACAAACGTGGTGAAACACGGTGGATAATTATACTTTATCGCTATGTTTGGAATTGAAATAAATACAGGAATATGGGCTACCAGTTATAAAAGGGAAACAAAATAGTTGTAACATTGATGAAGTTTACTCATGCTCACACACCTGTCCACTTATATTCAAAATAAATTAAAATGATAATCATGAATTAATTAATCTATAAATTCCCCAAATAACAAAATATCATGTGTTTTGCTTTGAAACATTCAGTGTGATTATTGTCTCAATGCGCGACTTTGATTCTTTGGAGCTCACAATCAGTGCTGAATGATGGATGATTGATGTCCCTCTTAGCAAGCCCTATCTCTGCACCATAGCAGCTGTTGGCCATAAAGTCCTCCTCTTGGCTCCCGCTGAAGCTGACGTCAGGGGGTTTCTTGAGCAGCATATAAACAAATCAGTGGAAAGCAATCTCCTTTAACGCCAACATAATCAGTGCAACGATACTGAGTCGATGACCCAATAAGTAAATCACTTCAGCGCACCTTAATGTGTGCACCAATAGCAAGAAGGGACCACTGTATGTCAATGACCTATGCACACTTCCATAGGGTCTGATTGGGTCTGCTATAAACTACATTGTTTCAAGAAGCACGTGAACTGTTAAAAATGGTGATAATCATTATGTATAAGGGGATAAATATTCCTAGCCTTTTTTTCTTTTTCTGCTAACACCGTTCTTACACTATCCCAGCAATAAGCATTATTGTATCTACTAGTGATATTGGAAGCTGAAATATACTCCCAACTACGATGAATCAGTTGAATACCCCCATGAACGGCCCCATAAAGCGGCTACCTATGAAGAGGTTATCAAAACTCGCGCTCAGATTTAAAGAATAAAGAGATCAGATTTGCTGCATTGATGCGATCATTATGTCCAAAAAGCTTGCACTAAATTGAACTGGTTCCACATCACTCGGTGTAGGATCTCATTATACGTACATTTCCAAATGTTCAGCATTCTACAGCTCATGTTAGATGAGCATGAAATATAATTTAGCCAGGAGGAACATGTCCTCAGTTCTGGTTGTTAAGCTTGTCCCGAATGGCTGCATGTCTGGGTGATGGAGGTAACACACGCCACAGTGATGGGCCAGTGTGTATGCGTGGTTGATTTGAAGACGACAGCGACAGGTTAAAGAGAGACGAAAGCAGAGATAGAAGAGTCGATAAACAGTCCCTGAATAATACCCAGTACTTCAAGCTCTGTGTCTATGCTTGAACACTCGTAAATGTAAAGAGCCTGATTTCCCTGGTTCTCCACACATTGTTAAAGACTAGTATCTGTGCCTGTTGTTGTTGTTGTTGTTCTGAAAGGCAATCAGCTAGTTTATGTAAGAGTTGGGGGCAGTGTACCATTTCAAATGCTTCTTATCACTTTTATGATGCCTTTACTTTTGAGATAAAAACAAATTCACCAATGCCTCAAAACGTTCTTGCCTTTGAGCGAGAAGGAGATGGGGCTTCACTTGAATGAAACGTTTGTCCCCACAATAGATGTGTTTTTTTCTGTTCAGTTACCCCCTGTCAGCATAAAGTGTGGTGCTAGGCACATGTTGTTCTCCCGACTTTTTATAATGCACTGTCAGCTCCAGTTTGCCACCAGTACCATTGATGGCAGCCTTTGACAATACAGCACAGAGTGCTTCTCTTCAACCATGAAATAGATTAGCAGTGACATGGCTTTTCTAAAACAGAGAATACCTCCAAACAGACATTTTTCACTGTTCACTGTTGGAAAGACAAACGCAGTGCTGTTGTTTTTTGGTCTCCTTCAAAAAAAGAAACGTAGGAAAAAAGGCTACTCCGGATGATTCAAAGTCATAGACTTTTCAATAACCCAAACTGCACGCATCAAGACAGAGCAGAGTGCTTTGCTCTGGTCTCTATATCTGTATATGCCATGTGCATTTATTATTTTCTGAGCTACCTAGGGGAACGAACAAGCCTATTTCCATTAGGGTTTTATTGCTGACATCGCCGATGTAGAATAAAGCAAGTGCTTTCACGGTAAGGTGAGATTGCTCAACTCACTCAAAACTTCCAGTAATTGTAGGTGACGGATGGCTCTGTGACTTGAAGAGCAATTCAACCCAAAACCTTTTTTCTTTTGTTGTAAACGTGGAATATGTCTTATATGGTCGTCAAAATAGTTATCTATGCCATTTTATCACTGTTGACAAAATTAGGCTGTAATTTATAGCAAACGTAACAAATATAAAATAAAAAGTACCCAAAATGCTTTGTCACCGTTCCACTCTGCTTAGGTCAAGGTAGGTAGGTAAAAGTATTTTTTTGTGACGTTTGTCAAAGGGCCTTTTCCGAGGCACTTCGTCTAACTCCACATTATGTGGATAGTGAAGCTGGGTCTGAGCAGCGATTTATATAAAATCCAGAGCCTGGACACCTATAGAATAATGCTACAGTGGGTGGCACATTTCATATACAACACAGCTCATGGGTCGTAACCATGGGGATAACACGCCCCCACCTCCTTCATGAAACTCTCACTTTTTTTTATCTCATAGTGTTCGAATTCCAGCTGAAGCAGTGGGTTCACTGACACTTTAAGCTACTTTTTACAGACAACAAAAGTCGCCTTTGCTGGAAGTAGATCCCTGTTTGTTGAATTAGACAATAACGAAACAATGTAAAAATGCATTGTTGTTTTATTTTTATTAGTCCTCTCCTAAACCTAGCCTCAGCAAGCCAATTAGAGCCCAGCAAACTGTTATTTGTACTATCGTTTTAGGATATTACTCAACAATACATGAAATAGTATCCAATGGCAGAAAATAGAATTGTAAGATAGTGGGGAAATGGCTTCCTAAATCCTCTTATTCTGTGGCTCACCTTCTCATTCCCGGACCATGTTTGACAACAGTGCTCCTGTACTTCAGGCTAGCCAGACACTAATCAACTCATCAGACACTTGTCCTGACCTGATTAAATTATATATTCTGTTGTCATACTGCACAGCTATGTCGCCCCCTGCTACACTGGGTACTGCTTCACTAACATTTGGGTGAAACGTGTCTGGGTGTGTCTGTGGTTATACCTCTTGGTGTCAGTCAGTTTTGTATTTCTTTGAGAGTGTGTGTGTGTGCGTGTGCATATGTCTTTGTGTGTGTCTGTGTGTGTATATGTGAGTGTGTGTGTGTGTGTTTGTGTGTGTGTGTGTGTGTGTGTGCCTGCACACACAAATAATTCCAACGACAACACATATTGATAGTCGTGCTCCCAAACAAGTAAACAAGTGAGCCAGTCATCACGGCATGCTCGATCGGGAGCTGCGTCTGTGGGGATGAGGGCAGCGTCTGGGGGGATGGGGGCAGCGTCTGGGGGGATGGGGGCAGCGTCTGGGGGGATGGGGGCAGCGTCTGGGGGGATGGGGGCAGCGTCTGGGGGGGGGGGGGTCCTGCGGGCTGCTTATTATCAATCGAACAATACGTGTTCAGAGACGCCGCCCCTCTCTGAAGCTCCGTATTGAGGTTTCGACTGGAATGGTTCGAAGGCAGACACACACAGACAGACCGACACAAAGACAAACACACACAAACACACACACACACACACACACACACACACACACACACACACACACACACACACACACACACACAGAGACAGAGACAGACAGAGAGCCAGACAGACACACACACAGACACAGGAACAGACACACGCACACACACACACTCCTTACACGAGCGTCTGTGCGTCTTGCCTTGTGTTGTGGGCTGACGGGGGGTCCCTGCTGTGCCCTCTCCCCAGGGGAGACCATGCGCGTGGCCTCGTCGGAGTTCGCCGACGACCCCTGCTCCTCGGTGAAGCGCGGCACCATGGTGAGGGCGGCCCGTGCGCTCCTCTCGGCCGTCACCCGCCTGCTCATCCTGGCCGACATGGCCGACGTCATGAGGCTGCTGGCGCACCTGAAGATAGTGAGTACCACGTCGTCTCCCTCGTCGCCATAGTCGTCGCCCGCATTGTCGTTCTCCTCGCTGGTTT
>NC_136935.1:33715128-33817628 GCF_949987615.1 Pollachius pollachius | reverse complement strand
CTATAAGCTGTATCAGGGCTAGAACATTTATAAAATGTGTTTGCTACATAGGGTTCAGATAAAGTTACCCTCAATTAAGGAAAGACAATCATTGTATTTGTTAATAGTTCTGCTGAATGATGTTTTATAACCTACTCCATACCTGTAATCCTTATTGAACTGAATGTGTTGAGGACTGTGCATTTGGTTGGTTAGTGGTTCTTGCTTCGAGGTTGATTTGATTAATTAGTTCACACAAAAGCAATTGCAGGAAATATATCCCACACACCACACTAGATGCAGGCTGTTCTCTGTTCTTTTATGCCTATGTATGTTCTTGATGTTCTGCGTTATCGCCAGTGCTTGGGCCATGATATCCCACTTGGTGATCCTTTGCTGCCATCTAGTGGTCTTGAGGCGACAGTGAACGAGAAATACAGCACAAGCCTTCAGAGTCGTAGTGAACCATGTCGTGTTTGGCGCAGCAGGTGGCACTGTTTTCTCCCTGTTTGAGAGGTCTAGCTTTGGTTTGTGGCTGGAGGCCTGAGCACAGTGGTGCCCTGCTGGGGCAGGAACCATGGAGGGGCTGCGCTGTGTAGCGACCTGGATTCGATTTCCACCTGTGGTCCTATGCATTGTGTCTTTCCCTTTCTTCTTCAACCCCTTTGCCTGTTTCTATTCACTGCCCTGTCTGTAAATAACACAAAAGGATCAATTTTGAAAGAAGAAATCCCAGGTTGCCTCACACATGTGGATGACGTGGTAGAAAATTGTAAGCTTGAAGTCAGCTAAAGCATACAAAGGTTTAAATTGTAAGCTTGAAGTCAGCTAAAGCATACAAGGTGTTTTGCGTCATAGCGTTACCGAGCATAGCGGATGATCTCTAGGTTACGTCCACGCTACCATGTTACCACATGACCACCAGGTTAACACCAGGTCACCTCATCAACAACCATAGCAATGCATATCATCCCAGTCAATACATCAGAAATGGATTCTATAGGCTCAACATACAGGGATTGATTCTATATGCATGAGTGTGATTTACATACCAACATTATTTTGGGGCTAATAAGGTGCAGCAAATAAAATCATGTAAAAACAGATCTGGGTAATTTTCGGTAAAATATTAAGCTTTATAAAATATTTTTTAAGATGATTATTGTCCCAATGAATCAACTGCTGATTCTGTTGGAGCACTTTGAAGTTAGAGGAGGAGAATTTGGCAGAGGACAGAGGAGCCAATTAGGGCTAAATCCTATAACACATTTTAAACCCAGTTAGACTAATTTGATATGGGGAGCTGGGTGCCTAAGCTGTCAAGACTGTTTAATAAGTTTCTTATTGTAAATATTAAGCTAACCGATAAAGACCTTGGAGGCTTATTATGAGCAGAGCTAGTGGCGGCTAAAGGAGTGATTGCTATGTGCAGGGGGCAATAGCAAACAGCTAGTAGTGCAGAAATAAATGCGGGGTCCAATAGTAAACAGCTGGTAGTGCATAACTAAGATCAGGGTCCAATATTAAACAGCTAGTAGTGCAGAACTATGTGCAGGGTCCAATAGTAAACAGCTAGTATCACAGAGGTGTTTATGAGCATAGCTAACAAACCACAAGAGTGAGCTTCAATAGACAGTGTTCTTACATAATATTATACTATCGTTTATCCAAAGCGTTTTACAAAGAGTGCGTACTTTGTTGTCCCCAGTGGGAAATTAAACCATAAGACCATAAGTGTTCATGCCAATAGAGTTATATATTTGCATGTACATATACTATGTGGCCATTTTACATGGCTATGCTAATTACTGTCATTCTTTCATCCTATTTTATGCCCCAGTGTTACGCCGCTTTGATTGCAAACACAGTGGGCCTTCTCACTGATGTCACTCAAATTGACTTCAAACTGTCTAACAACCAATGAAACAAGAAATTACATTCATGATTATTGCTCATAAAAAAAATGCATATTGCGTTGTATTATACTTGAGTCACAATGTTTTTATTTAGTTTCCATTAAATGTTTTCGTTTGAAATTGTATGATTATTCTTGGCTAAAATGCATATTGTTTTATAGCCCAATTTGGAAATACTGATAAAATAAATTGCTTTTCTATATATCCCAACAATAGGGCCTCTTTACCTAATTTAAATGTTTTTCCACTTTTTTCTAAACTACAATATTGTGCAAACTGAGATAAATGACGCCACTTTATAGTTGTATAACTGTTTTTGATTTGAGAAAATCAAGTGACTTCTCTCTACAATTCATAACTTATTTTTTCGCCTTTTAATTTTGGAAGCAATGTATTTCAATGCAGTTCAAAACTATTGATCCAATGCAGATGTGACAGGAATGACAAACGGTTCCCAGTATGGCTGCTAATCAATTCAAAAGATACCATTAAGAAAAAAATATATACTGGATCAGGATGGATGGATTGATAACATCATCGCTGAGCCAGTAAACCTACAGTTGAAATGTTAATCACCCCATTTAACATCCTTCATTTGATTGCATTTGCAACAATGAAGCATAAACACATTGCATGATTGCATGCGTTCCAGATTCTGGAACATGCTGCAATGAAGACAACACATGGAGAAGCAGGTGATTTAACCCGTTGTGGAGCCCGTGCTATGAGGAGGTTTACGCTGTATTAGAACTCACAGTGCTTCCTGTTGTTTGTTACATTGAACACCTCATCCCCCCCCTAGAGGTTTTTCCCATTACTGAACTCCACACCTTGTGGCGTCGAGAGGAGACCACTGGAAACACGGCGAAGGGCTCTGCAGTCGGTCCGACTTTAGTGGAGATGCAGATCGAAGTCAAAGGGTTTTCAAAGTGGGCAAACCACACATTTGCACAATGAAAATCTCGAGCAAGGCAAGGGTTGACTACTTAAAACTAATATAAGCAGCAATATAAAAATATAAAATGGAAAAAAGTATCTTGGTACAATATCAAATATCCAATATAGTCGGGCTATGATCTAACGAATGTGCTTGTGCCAAAGCCCGGAAGGGTCACTGCGGTAGAAGACGAGACTGTAAGTGACCTTCCCCCAGAGATATGAGATTGGTCTGGTGTGTGTGCAATCATAAGCATATTCCTGATCCCCCTGACCCGTGATCCTGCTGCCACATCAGAGCACGGCCCACGGTCATCAGATCCCCTATGTTCCCCTGCGGGACCGCCTGACGCTCAGAAAGCAACCTCAAGAACAAGGTAATCTCACTGGCCGGCGCTCTGGCAGCCAGGCGGCAGGCAGATGAGACAAATTGCCCTTTGCCTCACCCTTTGTGCTTTGCTGAAGCAGGCTCATGTTTAATTTCCAGTCCACCACATAAACATATTATAGACTATTGGCCTCTGCCCACAGAATGCTAATATCCTTATGTGGCTGCCGTGACCGGGGTCGTTTGGGTAAACAGGTGCATGTGCAGACTTAACTACACACTGAACCCATGTGTGTGAGTAGGCATGCAACACTCACAGACACACACACACACACACACAACCTTTTACTCTCGCACATGTGCACACACACACACGCACGCACGCACGAACACACAGACTAACACTCACACACACACACATACACACACACATACACACACACACACACACACACACACACACACACACACACACACACACACACACACACACACACACACGCACTCCTCAAGCATTCACCATGCCAACATGATACTCCCCTGTTGGGCTCTGCTCCAACAGCCCTGTCCAGACGAGCATCACGTCCAGGCACACTCAAATACACTTAACTGTCATTTTTTATTGAAATATTGCCATGTGATCACACTTCATGTCGGATCTCAGCTAAATCCCCAATGTCTAGCTTCAAATGAGCATCGAATGGGCCACCTAAATGCTCTTGAATCGGCGGGTTGTATTACCTGCAGGCTTGAATTGAACACCATGAATAAATACGGTGGATCATAAAAGTAAGGCGAACAAATCTATGCGTAATGACTCTTAATGTCTTCAACCAGGTCACAGGCCCAGCGTAGAGCTGGCTGTATAATTAACGGCACACATGCTGGAAAGCCATATTACTGATTCATTAGTCAAGCCGCAGACATCTGCTGTCAGCAACCATGTGAATCCTCTCATGTCTCTCTTCAAAACAAACGTATGAGCCAGCCAGAATCACTTGCGGCAACCAGGCAATGCTGCTCCTGGGAAATATATAGACCTTTATGCTGGAGAAAAACCCAAGAACGTCCCAAAGTGGCTGCTAGAGAACGAAATGCAAGCCATTTTATACGTCAGGGCGGGACTTAAAAGGCGATGTGGATATTGACTGTCGTCTACCCTGGCTAGGTAGCACCGCAGCATACTGGCCTTCTTGCTTACTAGTTAGCGAGGGAGATGTTAAGCAAGTACCTGCACACAGTGTTTATTTATTTTGTCTCTTGACAACCATATATAACGCTCTACCTGCCCACTGACAGAACTCAGAAATCATCTTATTAAATCGTAGAATAACAGTTTTCAAACACTTTCAATAAAGAAAGTGCTGGTTCATACCAAGTTCATGCTCTTCTTATGATGCTGTATACCTACTCTCACTGAATGCTGACTGAAATATTCCCCCATTAAGACCCACACACAATTCCACATAGACTCCCCCACACAGACCATTTCTACTATTATGGACTCCCTGTTGATTCATCAGCCTGTGAAAATGGCATATATCTGCTCTGGGCCTGCTGACTGCCTCTCCAGTCTGAATCTGCTTTGATCAGTTTCTCATTTGACTCTCTTCTTTGGGGGGAGGAACCAAAGGAAACGCTGACAGGGCCACGTCTGACCCAGGCCAGCACCGAGTTCACACTGTACACGCCGGGCCCAAGGCACCAGAGCTGCTGCAACCTCTTCCTTTCATTAATAATCTGAAGCCTCATTTCCTGTATCATTATGATCTCTAAGGCGACTTGTGTGGTCCTACTCCCCTTTGTTGTACTTTCCCTGTGAGACACTGCCGTAAGTCAATAAGAAAGACCATTAACATCAATCTTAACTGGAGTTAATCTATGAATCCTTCCTCGCACCAAACTAACCTTCAAACACGGAAAATGGAAACAAGTTTAAAATCAAAAGAAAACATCCTCCTCAGATGTGGGAGAATTGTACTATACCCTTAGAAGGATTATAATCATTATAGTCCCTTTATTACTCCCTTAGGACATTATAGTCCTAAGGGAGGCAAAGTCAAAGGATGAGGGAAACTGGGCGAAAGGTTTGTGGCCAACCAAGTTGTGCTTAAAGACCCATGAACTTAACAGAAAGAAATGGAAGTTGGTTGATGTATGGGCATTGTTTGATAACAACCCTGGCTTGGAGCTTATGTGAGGAATCACAGAGCGTAACTATAAAAACTGTTTGCCGAAGCTGAAAAAGCAGGTGTTCTTTAGACCGGCTCGGCTTTTGCATTACTTTGTTAAAGTTCAAAATAAAAGTCGTCAACTTTATTCTGCGCTTTCCTGACCACTTCCCTTGTCCCTCCCACCACGCGATGAGTGCGTGACGTGTTGAAATAACCGCAATATATTTAGTCATCCTGAATCCACCCTTCATCATGACGATGTCTGCGGTTCCCATCGTGGCCGCTCCGTTTAAAAGGCCTCTGGACCCCCCCGCTGAAGGTCAGCCTCCGTCAATATGTCACCAAACTAAGAGGATGTTAAGCACCTTTCTTCCCCCTACCTCTTCAAGACATATTGAGTCACGCACGCAAAGGTTAAACAAGACTTTTTAAATGCTGGCCACAGATGGGCCCGCTGCTGCCGGAGTGAAAGGGCAACATATGAATAAGTGGAGGCTTAGGGAGATGACCTCATCCATCCTCGCAACCGGTAAAGAATCTCCGCCACGGGTTGGCTAACGTTGAGAAGGATCAGTGTCAATATGTGCTCAACAGTTTAAGGCTTAACCTCTCTGACGCGGCGGGGTTGATAAGTATGTCAGTGAAGGGGGTTTCACCTCTTGTTTGTGGATGCATAATGATTGTGGTTATTGGTCATTCTGACTGGTAACACATGGCCATGGGAAAGGGGGGGGCGACGACGACGACATGATCATGACATAATGAGCTTGTGATGGTATAAGTCACTGCAGAGAGAAGCATTGTATCAAGTCCAACGGGGTCACAGTAGCCTCTGCTTTGCATGAATGGTGGGCTCTCCTTATATTCATGTCTTCTACCTTAGAGGGGTAGGCTTTTCTTAAAGTGATGTGCTCTTCCCTAAAGGAGTATGCTCTTCTTAAAGGGATGTGCTCTACTTTAAAGGGGTGGCTCCTGAAAAAGGTGTGCTTTGCCTAAGTGGATGTGCTTTACCTTAAAATGGTATGCTCTCCTTAAAGGGATGTGCACTTTCTTAAAGGGGTTGCTGTACCATAAAGGGTTAGGCTGTACCTTAAAGGAGTGTGCTCCTATATTATTTATTATATATATGACTATCGCTCCCTTCTCTCTCTGTCTCTTCCACTCTGCCTCAATTTGTATCACCCACGTCCCCTGAAACGTGCAGTATTTCTCTTTTTTTTTATTCCTCACCCTCTCTCTCTCTCTTTTGCTTTGAGCCTCTGCGCTCTCTAGCCGAGTACAATATGGGATTACCACTTTAATCACGCTTTTATTTATTTTTTAACATTGACTCGGTGGGTATCCTGTTCTCCTTCACACTTGGTTGAAGAGACAAACCCCAGGGTATAAATGTGGGGACAGCACATCACTGATGGCCACTGTTGAAAAAAGGGACATTTTAAATATGCAGAGGTATGACTTGCATACCGAGTACTGTGGGAAATGTTACAATTAAATAACCATAGCCCATCTTGATTTCAAATTACTTAAGCACTTGTTGCATTCGCATAACTATGGCATATGTTCCATTCAAATTACAATAGTGTATGGTGCATTCAAGTAATGATAGAACATGTTATCTTAACATGTTAAAATAACTAAAGCCTATTACATTTAAATACCTTAAGCACATAACTATAGCATAGATTACATCAGAATGACGATAGCACATATTACATTCAAATAATTATAGCATATGATCCAAGAGACACCCAAGATACTCAGCATACGCTACATTTAAATGCTTAACACATGTACGAATTAAATAACTATGGCACATGTTACATTCAAATAACTATAGCATATGTCACATTTAAATTTGGTACACGTAACATTCAAATACCCAAGGCACATACTCAAATAACCACAGACCATAATACATTCAGATCAATATACAGGTAGCATGTGACTTCAGCTTCCAAAGGATTTAAGCACACGGTGCATTCACTATTGCAAAATAACGACAAGACATTCTCTTTTTCAATGACTCGAGCACGGTACACAGTACATACCAATGACTATTGTGGTGATGCTAAGCAGGACAAAGCCTGACAGCAGATGGACTACATTTCAGATTTAATTATATTGCATTTTGAAAGCTGCAAGGGAATATGTAGGTGGTGCTTTTTATAATAACTGTTCATCAAAATGGTAAATTCCACTTGCACTGGGCGGCTTGTCTACTGAGACTCTGTCACCGAACATATGAACACAACAGAACAGAATTAATACATTTAGGGATGCCAGGTTTGGTTGACTGCTGCTGCGTCTTTTGTCTGTTACAACAGCTTGCTTGGGATCAGTGGATTGGCTAGTTAAAGGTTCATCTGTTTCCATGCATTTCCCTTCAGCACATACTGTACAGTACCCAGTACATACAGCAGGGGGCAGTGTTGAATTACTTGGATCCTGTTTTTTTTTCATAATTTCTTGCTCATCTTTACCCTCTCACACCCCCCTTTTTGTCTTTCCATTTTTATCTTTTTTTCCTGTGAGTGCTTAGAAACAGAGATATCCAGACTGGCTCCGTCCCTGCGTCTCTCTAAGCCTGCACTGACATCACCTTGCATGGTTTTGTAACATTAATGAGATGGAAGCTATGCTGTTTTTCATCCTTTTTCGGTGTCAACGTTTCTCTTTTAAGGTTGCACCATTTAAAGCCTAAAGACAAGGTTTTGTCAAAGAGGTCGGTGCATCGTCTCAGCGGGTTGCACCCTTGCCAATTGACCCCTCCACCCTTTCATCCTCTGGAATATCCAGTCGCTCTCTCTGATCTTTACGCCTGCACAGAGGAGGCAAGACTGCAAGTCTTTCTCTCCCTCCTACCTCCCTCCTTCTCTCCTCTCTACCCTCAATATCTCCCCTTTCCGTCCATAACCTCCCTCCCTGCCTCTCTCTCTCTCTGTCCCTCCCTCCCTCTCTCGACTACCCTCCCTCTACCCTCAATCCCTCCTTGTTCCCTACCATCTCTCTTTCCTCCCTCCCTCTCCATCTTTCCCTCCCTCTCTCTATCCGCCTCCCTCCTACCCCTGATTGGTTTCCGAACACATCTCCCCCACATCCACTGTTTCCCACTATCCAGGAATACAAGCAACACAAGCCCTGTAATGGCTTTACCTGTTGTTGAGCAGTGTGTGTATGGACATGCAGATCCTCCCGAGTTGTTCTATTAACACACAGCAGCACCGGGGCAAAGGGGCTGCAGGCCTGCCGCAGAGCGTCGGAACACCATGCATCACTTTACCTTCTCTCTTCTTCCTACTTTATACCTGTTGCCCTGATTCTCTCTCGCTCTCTTTCTCTTTCTTTCCCTCTGTCTGGCTCTCTGCCTCTCTCTCTCTCTCCCCCTCTTTCTCTCCCTCTCGGTTACTAGGACGTGGCGTGATCAGTCAGTGACTTGAGCAGGAGCGTAAGGGAAGCATCCTGGGGCTGCCTAGCTATGGGCTATGTGTAGCGTTTCGCTGTGTTGTCCTCTGCCTGCATTCTTCTCCCTCCTGTAAGAAGAACCGTAGCCGTACCTTGTTGTGCCGGCAGAATAAACACTGCATCCCCCAGGTGTGTATGTGTGTGTGTACGTATGTAGTGAAAGAGGGGAAGGCGGGTATGTGACCAAGGGTATGCCAAGTATTGACCTTTCACTAGCCTGAAGACAGAACGAGACGGCGCTAAGCCCGTTCCAAAGAGAGACAGTGACCGTAGCCTAGAACCGCCTCTAATGTATGTATATGTATTCCTAACTGAGGAATAGCTTTCTTGGTAATTGCTTTATCAATCTGTGTTCTCCTATCCTTGCCGTCTCATTTCTATCGTCTATCTCTCTCCCATTACCTCCCCCTATCTCTCAGTTTGCTCCAATGCATTTGCACGTATGTACACACACACACAAGCACATGTACACTGCCAAAAGCATGCACGCTAGCAGGCACGCATGCATGCTAAGACACCTCCCCCGCCCCCCGCCACACACACACACACACACACACACACACACACACACACACACACACACACACACACACACACACACACACAAACTGCCAAAAGCATGCACTCCAGCAGGCATGCATGCTAAGACATAGACACACACGCACACATCTCGGGCATTAACAATGCCGACATGCAACCTTCCCTCAGACCCTCGGTGGGTCTGCGTCAACAGCTCCGGCCAGGCATCGCGTCTCCCATGACAGCGAGTGGCAGGCCCATCGACAGGAGCTCCACAGTCATTTTCACCTTGGCTGAGCCCCACGTGAGCCCACAGGCTCGCTTCTTAATTACCACATCCTCTAGCTGGCCGTTACCAGCGCCTGCTTCTTCACGGACAGATGCGCCTGTCACCAGAAATATGAATAGGGGGAGGAAGCCCGGGTAATGGGACATGACCACGGGAGACGGATAGCCTAAGTATCGGCTTTGTTTGTTGCCTCGCGGTAATTAGGCCCGTACCAAAGACAATGTCTCCACAGCGGTGAGATAACGCAGGTGAGGGAGGGGGGGGAGGGGGAGGGGGGGTTGCCTTGGAGGAATTGTGGCAAGATGGAGGTGAAGGTGGAGGTGGATGGGCTGCTGCCGCTGCTACAAAGCGTCTCATTGTCTCCATCGGTCCCCGCAGTTCACTTAGAGCCCGATCCATACGCAGCAGCCAGATCCATACGCAGCAGCCTCCCCTGGCTCCTCCACCAGCACCGCTCCATCACCGGGGCTCAATCAGCGGCCCACTGCATGTCGCTCCAGCCCCTCTCCGGCCTCCTGCCAGCGTTAGCTTCTCGCTACGTCAACGACGACTCTTCTGCGCCCCCACACATGTGGATTCTGAATTAGCCTTTTGAGGATCAGTGAGCCAGCTGTATTCTAAACATGGTTGGCAACACGGCTGCCTATAGCCAAGGCCCTTGCTATAGAGAAAAAGCCTGTATTTTTCTGTATGATTGTCTACCATAGACTGTATGAGTGCTTACAATAGACTGTATGAGTGTCTACCATAGGCTGTATGAGTGTCTAACATATACTGTATGAGTGCTTACAATATACTGTATTATTGTCTACCATAGACTGTATGAGTTTCTACCATGGACTGAATGAGTGCTTACAATAGAATGTAAGAGTGTCTACCATAGACTGTATGAGTTTCTACCATAGACTGTATGAGTGCACAAACTCATACAGACACGCTTATACATACAGGACTGTATACAATAGGTGTTTACACATTCTCGTATTCTCATTGGCCCTTCACATTCCTCTCTGAAGGAAACAGACTGCAGGCCATCCATTGAAAACATCCACTCTTATTTTTCCAGTCCTCAATATATATCACAACCATGTTTAATTTAACGGCTATCATTTCTCTCTGCACACAATTCTCAACCGATTGATTTTCCAGTGGGCGCAGCAGGTTCCTTTTCTCCGTAGTACCTTGTCTTAAAGTCAAGGTCATCGCCGCAGGCTTCACAGATGCTCACTACTCGCCCACTCCTTCCTCGTTCTCTTCCCCGCGCCGTGCACTTTCACGTGGACACACACGCGCATAGTGGCTCCCCTCACACGTGCTCTCGTGTTGCAAAAGAGATCCGTGCAAAGAAGGATTGTGCGCCCACCCTTGCATGTGTGTCTGGACATACAGGCATACACACAGATTCTTAAACACATAGACACACTCACACACACACACACACACACACACACACACACACACACACACACACACACATACACAAAAGCAACATGCACACACAAACTTCTACATTGTGTGTATTGATGTGCATGCGGCTGCGTTCCTATATTGTGTAACATATACGCATACGTAGTCTGCCTTTATATTTTTCACATTCCCAGCTGTACATATAGGTCTTGACCCACACAAGTCAATAGGTTGGGAGTGTTTCAGAGAATGCAGAATGCAGGTATTGTGTACTGCTGGTCTGATGTCGGTCCTTGGTCCTATTACAAAGCTACTTTCCAGAGCTCTGATGACAACCTTCTGCCAAGCTACTGCCTCCCACACACCATCCTTGCACTGCTCTGCTGTCTGAATCCTCTGCAGACATACGACACACATGCATTTGTGTACACACTTGCATCCAAACAACAGACTCACACACATACATACACACGTGTGCGTTCACACAAACACACATGCGTGCGTACACTAAGACACACACACACAGACACAGTTGCTAGTACACACACACACACACATACACAAACACACACACACATATACAGACTTGCTTGGGCCACTCTCACAAATGCACACCTGCACCCAAACATACACACACAGACTCATGGTTCTGAGTATGACTAGCATCTCTGCTCTGGGATATATCTGGCAGCTAATTCTCTGAGGATTTGAGACAAAACCCAACCAGATTAGAAGTGATCTGATTTCCAGATTTTCGGTTACTGTGTTGCTAAGATAAGCTCTTTCACTCTAAGTCTGACTGGAGAGAATGCAAAGTAGTTTGCTACCTTTTGGTAGACTCCACTGTTGCCTGATTCAAACATGCTGTTTTTGAGCTCCAAACATACTGCTCATATATGGACAGTGCTAATGTTTGGTGACACATTTCTATGTTGTGACACCCTGTATTGTAATGACGATACTCATGTAGTGCAATCACTGTAGGTTTTAATCTGCTATACTTGTTTCATTTGTGCACAACCTTTTTTGAGGGTAAGGGGGGATTTAGTGTGCTCAAAACAATGCGAAAGTAAATACAGATTTAACAAAGTACATTAAAGCAATATTTTCATAATTATCACAGACAAACAGGTTATGTAATATATTTTAGTTTGTGAATTCATCATATGGAAGATGGTGAGGCTGGCATCCGTGTTTGCTTTTAAGATGATATCAAGGTTGTCTTTTATTCCAGTACCAGGCAAACAGATTAGACTGATACAAAAACGTATTTGTCTGGGTTGAGACAAAGGTATGCTGCCTCTCATTGACGTATAAAAGATGCACCCACTTTTTAATAGATCAATGCTAAATACATGGCTGTAGGAAGATCCATAACGGGAGCCTACACATCTGGACGGCAGTAGCTCAGAGGTTAATCTGTTGTTCGTCCTGGCTATTGGTGTTGTAGTGTCTCTGAACAACATCCCTAAGCCTTCTGCTTGGAGGAGGCTATGGCCTGTGCGTGAATGTGTAGCCCATGTGAAGGCACTAATAATACACTGCACTTTGAGTGGCCACAGAGTTTAAAAACTGGCTTTGTAATTTAAAGTGTTATTTCAAAGGTTTTCCTTGGTGACTTTAATGTCAGTTAAGTCACTTCAAATCAAAGCATAATGGTGATTGAGCCTATGGTCCACTGATGAAAGCCCTTGGATTTGCAATATCATAAATGTAACAACTAGGTGTCTGTGGTGACAGCTTTAGTATCCCTTAGAATAACAAATGGTGGAATTCTTTCGGTTACCACTTTAAGTTTAAATCATTTATTAATAACTTTTCTTTATAGATATGTTTTTCTTGTATTATAATTTTTCGTCCTTTTCTTAACAATGCTAGCCTAGTTCATGTAAAGTACGAGTAAGTTAGTAAGATGTCACACAATGTGACAAAAAGTGTCACGAACACGAGACATCATAAAATGACCCTGTGCTACTTGGACAATTCAGTAAACTGCTCTATGGATTACGTTAATCTATTATCTCACTATCGGATGATCGCAATTGGTTTTGTGCACACTGTTTTCTGTGCATTGTTTTCCTCTCACCTGTGCCACTGTAGACAGCAGGCAGCAGGTTGAGTGACAGGGCCATTGTATTTTCTATTGGTTTTGGTGCAGGGGAACCGCCATAGTATTTTTTTTCATTGTTTTCTGAATGAAAGCAAGAGTGTACCCATGTAGTATTCCCAAGTGTGTAAGCTCCAGAGTCATAACCTCTGCCTGTACAAACAACATGCGTTAGGTGAAAGAAAATAAAAAACACAGAGCGGTGCTCTGGGCACGATTGGAGGCGTTTCTTCCAGAAGTTCCTCATTTTGCTAGTGCTGCTTTCAGCAGAAACCCACATCCTGAGCCAACGTTTATTTGTTCATCTCATTCCATGGCCCAGAGATTGCTGGAGTGGGAGCGTAGCGCCAGGCAAGGCGTGTAACGGAACGCTCCCACGCCGCGTGTGCGTGCTTTAATAAGAAACCGTGTGAAATCTCAAACACTGCGAGAGGGATAAAGGCGAGAGATGTGGAACTAACAAGATGGGGGCCGCGATGCAAGCCACACAAAACCATGAAAGAGGGGCTTTTTCATTGCGGCAAATGAGAGATAAAAGCCGTGGTGATTAGAGGAGTACAGGAGCAGGCCTAACACAGCGTTCAGCCGTGTGTGCCGTGTTACCTGTTACCTCAATGGAGGTCATCTGATGGGGGGAGCAACTCGCTAAGCTAAATCAAGCTATCAAACCAACGGTTTGATAGCTTTACCAATGAAAAGGACAACACATAAATAAGTTAAACAGTTTATAACACCCGGTGGATGTTAAGAGTGAAATGAGGTATTTTTTATTTTTTGATCACTCATTTCCTGAGGAGTGGTACGCACCTCCATGAAGCTTTTGTCTCCAAAATGACAGCTAGATTGGCCTGCCACCCGTGTTTTAATTAGCAGAACAAGCCGACTGACACCCAGCGGCTTCGTCTCCTTTCAAACGTAGATCAGAAGATCTGGACGGGCCTGGTGATTCACCAGCCATGGCTGGGGAGATGGAGAGAGGGAAAAGAAACATTAGTGTCTCATTATATGGTGTGGGAGAAATTCACCTCAATATGTGAGAGTATTCTTGGTGTGAGGGTTACTGTGCATATGTAACAAACAGTCAACCAGTGTCCAGAGCTTTTGGCGTAGGACATGGTGAGATCAGCCACAAAGACCCAGAGTGGAGATACCTTTTCCTTGGACTCATAAGAGAGAATTATATTGTAATAAAGCACACCCACTACGAAACTGCCTTAAAGCCAGGGTAGGCAATTTGGAGAAATCAGCAACAGTTATCGAGATTTCATCCCAGCGGGGGGAGGGAGAGAGGGAGAGAGAGAGGGAGAGGGAGAGAGATTGTTCTCCTGACGCCTGCTATACTTCCATGGACAATGTGTGTGTTAGCGTGAGTGAGGCTATAACAGTCCCTGCCTTACAGGCTTTTACGTGCGGCCAGTCCAGGCTGGTTGCTGCAGCAGCTGGTGGTCTAATGCGGTGTCGGTGCCCTGGCATCCCATGCAAGGGGTCACTTCCATTACACTTCCTCCAGCATCCCCGGAGTAACACACGCGAGGGAGGAGCCCGGTGCTTGTGTGTACGACGGTTAGGGTTAAAACGCCGGCTGGGTGTATGGCGTGATGCTGGTGTTTATATCCATCTGAGAGTGAAGGACAGCAGTCCAGAGGAGCTGCCATTGCTGCTTGGCCAACTGAAGCTCCTGCTGCATAATTCATTCTCTCTCCCTTCTTTCTTGAAAGAGGGGAGTGGGGAGGTTGCGATAGGGGAGGAGGAGATGAGGAGGGAGAAGGGGGGAAGGGGACCAACCACAACCATGCATTTAAATGGTAATTGTTTATCCCCCTGTAATTTCTAATTATTTCTCCTATTTTGTGTGTGCATGTGTGGGTGCGTGTGTGTTTGCTTTAAGCAGCGGGTAATAAACGAGGTCCGGGCGGCCAGGCTTGATGGCGGTAATTACCTGCCGCACCTCCCAGGTGTGGTTCTCACGGCGAGGGTGACACGGGCCCCGGGCGCCTCAGGTGATGAAGGGTGTGAGGGAGTGAGGGGAGTGCCTGAGCCCCCGCCCGATATTATCAACCACTCCTGTGGGGGAAGGTGTTCTGGTTGGGAGAGGTAGCTTAAATCCGGGGTTCTCAATCACCGGGCCATTGGAGCACTGGCTTCCAGGCCGCAGGGATTTAGAAATGAAGCTTACAAGAAACGAGAACTCTAATGAGAGGCCGTCACACCAATCGCGACCCCACTTCTCTTTCACACTAAAGTCTTCATGCCATTATTGCCAGTACGTTTTTATTGGCTTGATTTTTACACAGTATGTTGCACTTAGACTGTTACTGTCTATTCGTATAACTGTGTTTTTATTCATAATAATGGTCCCAAAGTATCTGTGTTCATTAGATTAGAGGAGGCAGGCATAAAGTTGATGGTGTCCTGGTCGCTGCATTAGTGACCCCTACTGGTTGGTCGGGGTGCCTGGAACCCCCCCCCCCCCCCCCCCATTGCTGCTTAAAGTGGCTCCACTTACCCAGTCCCACAACAATAGGAGGGGATCCAAGTGGCATCTCATATAGGAGAGGTCCTTCCTTGTGTCTGAGCACTGTGGACAGAGAGGTGCTCCCGCTCGCGTTCCAGCATCTTCCTTTGTCGTTGTCTTGGTTGTGTGGAGACTGCGGTGGAGGAGTATGCCTGCTCTATCACCTCCCTCGGCCTCTCCTGCTCTGTTTGTCCTCTATCTGTTCTGTTTGTTCTTTTCCCGCGTTGGGGAAGAGAAAACTGTACCCCAGTCAAAATGAAAAACACAGGCACACCCACACACACACACACATGCATGTACACATAAACACGTACACATACACGTACACACATTCACATATACAACACACCATACACATACATATACACCCACGTACACACATACCGATGCACATGCGCATACGCGGACACACATAGACCAGGCCAGCATCTTCCTGCTCATTAGTGTAGGGGATATCAGTCAGCCACGGGTGAGCATCGGTGGCATGGTGTGGTGGTGGGGTTCGGGGACGGAGGGGGGTAGGGGTGGTCTTCAGCAGAGACGCTCCGAGGCTGAGGGGGTTAATGTGGTGCAGCTAACAGGACAACCAGTGCTGTGGCAACAAGGGGCCCTGAGCATATGTGGTGAGACAAACAAATCATACATGTGACCTTTATGGCAGCGGCACACGAATGGGCAGACGATGTTGGGGACCCTGACTGTAGCAGGGGAGGAAATAGGTGCTCCAATCACTTTCTTTTCAGTGAAGGGCATAATGCTTTATGCCGTAAGTTTACTGTCCTTTACTGAAGTCCTGTGCTCCAGCACGCTGTTTAATGTCTGCACCCGAATCAAGACAACATTGCTGAAGGTCTCGTTTTATGGGCCAGTGTTCAAGGACAATGACAGTATTCCAATTCTGAATCCTGGGATGGCATGTGCTATGATTAGAAGGGTTGACAAAGGGCTGTGCAATGTCTGTATTGTTTCTGAAATAGCCCCGGTTGGTGAGTCAACGTAGGTCGATCAACACACTGAAGGTTCTTTCATAGAAGGGACACAAAAGTCCCTTCTATGAAAAACACTTCTCATCTATGTGTCTCATAGTATGAATCATTTTGTTTCTCTAATGACAGACTTTGAATTCAACATACTCTGTGCACCCTTTCCCCTTGCTTTCCTTTCCTCTCCCTCCCTAGGCTCATCGCAGCGGCCTCTTACTTTCCCTTCTAGGCCACTGTGATAGGGACGCTAGCCAGACTTGTTATCCCCCTCCTGTCCCTCTCTATTCTGCGGGGAGGCCAGTGTACATCTGCCAGGTGGGGCTGTTATCTGCACTGTCACTCGTTGACACCGTGGCCCCTGCAAGCTGCAGGGACCCCGCGGTCAAAGGCATGGGTTGATTGGCTGACGGAGCCCGGGAGGAGATTTATACGTCTTTAACAAGATCTTATGGGTAATAGAGGTCCCACTAACCCTGGGCTGGGGGTCTGTATATAGTCTCTTCTTTCCCTTGAGAACTGCTGCTGCCTCGGGAGGATTTAAAAACCCTCGCTGTCCCCCTTTTTATGGAGGACTGACTGGAGGACTGATGCTCTGGCCTGTGCAGATGCTAGCCAGTATGCTTTTTTTTTCCACTATGATGATATTTGGATATACAAAGTACTCTTGCAAGCAATAGGAAAATTACCCTAATCAGGGAACTTTAATCTTTTTAAAAGCAAACTAAGCTTTTTATTTCATGTGACTCTTCTGCAAATGGCTTGTTTCTGGCAACCCAAAAATAACAGGAAAGGATGGTTAAAAAAAATGGGTTTGACAGGTTCAAACATCCCCGCGCTGGAATAACAGGGATAAAAACCAGCAAGGCCCATAAAACCCCCTGTCAGAGTATGTCTTTGTTTCCTCCCTGCCACATAAGCTGCACAATAACAAGAGCAGATGTGCACACTCAGACGCAAGTAAATACCAGAGAGGCTATCAACATTTACATCTAACTCTAATTAATACTACTTTTATGGGATTCTTATGTCAGAGACTTTTGCCGGCAAACAGCCCTGCAGCTCAAAATACTTCAGGCTTTTGCAGAAATAAAAACACATCTTAGTATCTTTAATTCACAAATAATCTGGCGGTATTGGAAGATGCTGTTACAAGTAAACACAAGTATCTCACACGAATGGAAATATTAATTGACACATATTTTTTTAATATAGCCCTTGGTTCAATATTTGTAAGGCCCAAAGGAGAATAAACAGCTGAATAATTTACCAAGGACAATACTTTCTATTTACGCTATGATAGACATCTGTGTATCTGTTCTCTCATCTCCTTCAGAGTGGTCCTTCATACCATATAGGGGTTTAAGGATGATTTCTGAGATTCCTTGTTCTCTTTTTTCTCCGTAACTTAACAAGACATTATCTACTTATATTTCCTGGACTCCTGATGCTGCGGAGCGGACTGATTTCCAGGAACATAGATTCTCATATCTCCCATCACATCACAAGGGATAAGTGGAGAAGGCAGTTGCGTCGGCCCTGCTATCCCAGTCCCAGTGTTCCCCCTTCTGGGGGACAGAAAAGTGTCCGCATCCCAGCACTTTCCTGCTCTCCGAATACCATTTCCCATTTTTTAACTTGACATTATGCATCTGTCTGAGATGCATCAATAACATAATACTTGTAATCATATGGACATTTGCTATCGCAGATGTTCTAGAAGCAGTGGGGTTCGGTTGTGCTTTCTGCGTGCCTTGAGAAGGTATTGGTATTGGGGTCGAGCCAACACTTCCTGCCTGAGCCCACCACATGTCCAAAATCAGTTGACCAGAACGGGAATATAGCAAACATTTCACTTTAGATATCAAGTAGGCGGGTCAACTAGTCACTGCATGTATAAATACAACATATATACACATGTCCTTCTTTTAAAGCATTAGTAATACCTCCTGAAGAGCTGGAGATGATCATTTTCTCTATGTTTATATTTGCATTCAAAACGGCATCCCTTGGGCACATGAAAGGAAATGGAAAAAGGGTGCAATTAGCCCATGAGTAAGCTTCCTCTGTGTTTGTCTGCTGCACTTATCACACACACACAGACACACAGACACACACACACACACATATACACACACACGCACGCACACACACACACACACACACACACACACACACACACACACACACACACACACACACACACACACACACACACATACCTGAATGGAGCTTGACAAAGGAGAGTCAGAGTGGTCTTCCCAACTGTTATTACTACTAATACAGGACTAAAGAAACCTATAGACCTACAGACACATGACCTATAAGTGGAGCGTGGCTAATCCGTCCATTAGAGCTGTCTGGCCATGTCACAACGCAGTTACCCTTATCGGCGCTATGTGGAATGCGAGTCATCGTTTATCACAGTGTTTCTTTCTTCCTCAAAGAGCATGCGGGGACTTTCATTGACGGCATGACAAAATATATGGAGGAACATCTTTTGTTTACCATTTTGATTAGACATCAGAGGTTGCTACAGCAACTGAGCGCTGATGCAGAAAATAGACGAAGCCGCCATGTCAGCCCTGCGCCGACACCACATGGTCACACCACATCAGAGCCACACGTGGGGGGAACCAGAAACAATGCCCCCTCTCCCCCATGTCGGAGACGCTCTGACGTCCAGGCAGCATGTCGTCTGAGATTGGGTTTGTAATAGGATAATCCAGCAGGAAGGGAGACGCTAATGTCAAGTAGTTAGACCTGGGGGGGTTTCAGATCCAGGTCTTGTTATGCGACGGGTGTGTTTTAAGTGAAGAAGACACCCCAGGTCGATGTATTGTAAACATTTCAAACAAGGTACAAGTTGTTTGAGGCGACTTCCTCCTTGAGGGATTATTGTCCCTGAAGACACTGTGGCGGCTGATTTCCTGCTTCCTCATGCATGACGTGATTGAATGAAAATAGGACGAGAAAGGCTTAATCCTTTGTGGAGTTATTACTATCAATTATTATTCTATTATATCATTATTAAATTACTATGATTTATTCTATCTCTATATTTGAGCTGTTAATATATATGTTTTAGTAATGACTGAATCAAACACCATCCTCACTTTAATCCCCATTTTATTAGGACGAAGAGTGTCATTCAACTACTGAAACAGTTGCACAATGAGTACAATAATCTTAGGTCTGGATATTATAGGTAGAACATTAGATCTCAATAATGAAAACGCTGCACCCTGCATATATCGGTCATAATAATAGTAATAATAATGTAATGTAATGGCAATAATTTATTCTGGCTAAAGAAAGACTCACACCTCTACCCCTTTGCCAGCCAGCTGACTATCAGTTCGGCAACTGAGGGAAAGGGTTTGTTTTATTTCTTGCAGTTGCAGTTCTTCTGTCAAATTTCAGTCCCAGCTGCAAGTCCACCGAGCCATCAGTGTCTCTGTCTGTGTCCTTGACTCTGTCTGTCTGGGTCCGCGACTCTGTCTGTCAGCGTGTCTTTAGTTTATTCCCCATCTCATTCCGACGTAAACACATCTCAGCAGCATCACAGTCAGGGTAGACAGCTGCCTTCTCTGGGGCCACAGAGACCGCCGTGGCGTTGCCCATTATTCCTCCAACACACCGCGCCGTCGGGACAACCGAGGAGAGGCTGTTGACAGGGTCTGTCCCCGTGCACATTCTGGAAGGCGCCCGCATGGGTTTGAAGTCAATCTCTAATTAACGTTGGTTGTTATTTGGTTTTATTTGGTTGTAGAATGAGCTGAATAGAGGCCACACACAGTGCATCATGGAATCCCTGTTGTCATTGTTTTTTTTTGGTCAACACAGTTCACAATCCTACTCCATGAGCTTGCTTTTTATCCCTTGTTTGCCTTAGTTCTGGAGCCCATTCGCTTCTATTCACAATGTTGTGTGAGTGGGATAGTTACATATTTCACTACGTCTACATGGAGGCAATCAGTTCCTCTGATGGTCCGTTCAAAGGACAACACGCACCAGGCCAACAGGGGGAGGCCATGGGAAACATTTCAGCGGGCAGTTTGTCTGCATTGCGAAAAAATAAACAACTTTGATCAGCTCCAATTCACACATTGCAGCTTTTAAAAACTGAATATTATATCGGTCTACTTCTCTTCTTTCTTCTAATTTCCCCACGTTGATAATTCTGGATGTGTGCAATCTTTTGCACACATTGTGCGAGTAACGTACATGCTGTCTTATCACTGGCGTCCTGAGATCAGGTCGTTCATGTCATCCTCTCACAGGGCATAAACGTCCAGATATTGCTTTGCACAGTGCAATGTGTCATGTCTGCAGACACCACTTGGCAGGCTAGTCATTCAATCTAATGAACAGGCTCTGGTCAGTTTGTTGGTTACTGGTCACAGTGTTTTAGATAAAAGCCTGATTTGAGCAGGACTTTTCAACAGGGGTACCATAAAGAACAGTTGAGTTCATGTAGCAATAAGCGTTAACTCACACTGAACAAACAGTTTATTAACAGTTAACTAATGGTTTAGTAATAATTTACTTATGTTGTTATCAATGGTGCTTATGATAACTTAGGTATTTATTTTTACATAATTGAATAGAGTTAGGATTAATCCTAACTCTATTCACCCTATTCTATAATGTATGAATGGTTACCCTATTAAATAATGTATTCATTAGTTAACATGAAAACCAGTACCTTAATCAACATGAACACCATTACTTAATGATTACTAGACCATTCATCAACCACGCACATAGGGTACAAGAACACAGTAGTGTGAAGTTCCCACAAGGACCAGATATAGCATATATGGCAGATATAGAATAAATGTTCTGCTCTTCCAATGAAAGCTCGAAATATCCAGCTGACAAAATAAGCACAAGCGAGTGAAATAATAAAAGTTAATTCCCGGCGCATGGTGTCCACCCCGGTGGACGAAGGCCGAGGTAAATTGCTACAAAGTGTTTCCCGCTTTAATAAAAACTGAACATTTTAGGTCAGCAGGTGCGGCTGTGTTCCATAAAGGGGAGGAAATGCCACCGGTTTACCACCTAGACGTAACAGCTACAGTCCATAAACATGTTTGGTCCACGCAGGTCAGGCATTACAACGTCTCCCATTTAGTCAAGGGTGGTCTGAAGCAGTTTCTACGTTATTGCAGTGCGCCATAATGCTAGGATGACCAAGTAATGGTACAATCAAGATACAATTCTCCAAAAAACGTCAGCAGACTGCAACAACAGCAATTGGGACTTTGTTTTCAGCCCTTCAATGCATTTTGCTTATGGAGTGCCAAGACCATAAGATACATACTGCAACACAAGGGCCCACTGTGCATGGAAGTGTGCTACTTTCACCTTGTAATTCTGGTGCGAGAGACCATGCACCATCCTACCCCTATTACGGATTATTCGGAACTCACTTGTAAGGGGAACAGGGTCAGATGTGAGGGTCATCCTAATGTGTCAGATTCAATGCAATGCAATGCAATACAATACACACAATGCATGTATTAGCCCAGGTAGGGAACCGTGTGTCCATCTTGTGCCCCTTGGCAGACCCATCGGTCATTCAGTTCACTGGAGTCCCAGTGTTATTCTAGACAGAGCAGTATTGGATAGAGCAGGGTTGTAGGTTGCAATTCGCATGCTTGTTAAGCAGGATTCCCAAAGCGTACAGAGAGTTCAATGGGGCATGCACGTGGACTGTTTTAAAGTCATCACAGGCCTTTTAGCTTGATTTCCCGCTGCTTGCACTGGTTCACTTATTTATTTACGTTTTTCTGCCTTTTATTCGCTCCAGTTTGCCTTTTATTTCTTTCTCCACTTTTTTGAATAATTTAGCTCTACTTTACTGTGTATTTCCATCTGATGTTTTTGGAAGAACACAGGGCTTAAGTTAACGTGCGTATGTATTTTGAGCCACTCAAGGGTCTTGAACCCAGCGGGGTCACCACGTATGGATGCACTTTAGATCCCACTGCCGGCAGGAGAACATGTTCCTTATTGCTGACATGAGACCACCAAAGCTGATGATGTTGTCTTTTTAAGTGCAGTTTGGTTCCATGCCAAAGTTTGATTTAAAGCAGGACTCGCCGTTGACTCATTGGATGACAGAGTTTTCTCATTACTTGGGACACTGGCCGTGGTAGCCTTTGAAAATAAAAGGTTATCTGTACAGAAATCAGCTCTAGTTTTATTGCTTGTTATTTTTTTTAATTGTTGCGCAATCAAGAGCTAATCATTTGGCAGAGCTAGCGACCCTTTGTTGGCGGCTGCGGTCGAGAGCGGCAGCAGATGCACTGTGAGGCTCTTCCTCCGTCTCCGGGACCTTACAATTTTCTAATTTGCTGAGCGATGACTAAAGGAGATGCTCATTTTGTGTTCCCCCTGGGGTCATATCTTTGTCTCTTTTCAGAAGCGTCAAGTCACGACGGGTTCAGTTTTAAGTGTTTTAATCTATCTAGCTAAAAACTCAAACCATGTTATTATCCTAATAAAGAATTACAATGTTGAAAATAATTTGTTAAAAACAAATAGTACTGTTAAAAACAAATAAAGTCTTTACAGAACCATGTTGATGATAATAACACATAATAATCTTTAAGGTGCAATAAAACCAAAATATTTATTCGTTTTTTTTAGCCTGGTACAAAATTAGTATTATGATCCTCAACATTGTTTTCAGCGCCATTTTGCAATCTTTGTCTTTTAATGGTAAGGACCAAACCATCTATGCAACCAAACCAGCAATGAAATAATAATCGGTTTGTCTTCACTGCTAAATGCCGGCGTATACATTGATAAATGCTTGGTGGGACTAAAGGAGTACACGTGTAGTGGGAACTGCATCAACGGCTTGTTTGCATCTGCATCAAAGTTTTATTTTCGTCAAGTCGTACACTAGCCTCTTTCGAGCTGTCCTGTTTCCATACATCTCTAATCATGTTGAACAGACCAAAAGGGCACACACACACATACACACAACGATAAACATTATCTCTTCATTTTCAACAATACTATTAATGTTTTTCATCACAGCTCTCCTTGTCTTTGGTCTCTTTGCTGAGTTTTGTTTCTGTCAGTGCTGTGTTGTCAGTGATTGTCTGCAGCTGATGTCTGTACTGTTAATGCTTTGATTTAGCCCTGGTTTCCCTTGTGGCCTTATCTGTTCCCTGCCCCACTCTGGTATCTAGAAGCCATCTGTGGTGAATGCCTGGGGTTGTAGAAATGGACAGTTTGTTTGGTTTTGTCTGGCACAAGTCCTGCTGTGAGGTGAACAGTATTTTAAAGGTCAAGGGAGAAGTTTTGTTAAAGTCAGAACGGGTTTCATTTGATACCTTGACCCCTTGTTTCACATTATTTTCTGACTTGTTCTGAGAATTTCCTTCAACACAAGTAATATAGTTAGACAACAACGCAGTCGTCAACTGTGCACAGTACATACAAAATGATCCAATCATAATCCGCATTGAATGCGGGGCCTAAAAGCCTTATCCTATATACTTTGTATCATTAGCCTGTTTATATCTCTCTATCTGGCTTCCCAATCTTTCATGGGCAGAGATGTACTGGAATAACGAAGAAGTTGCATTCTTGACTGTTCCGAGAGTTTGTTGCCACAAGACTAATATGCATTAGATTTATTTCCATACCAAAATCAGGTTGCAAACCCCAAAAACCCAATTCTGTCCATGGGTTGTATCCATTTGTATTCTGTACTGTGAAGCAGACTCTTGTGCGAGACGTTATAGAAGCCTTATGTGTTGTCTGTGTTCAAAGCCATTTATTATAAACCGATTATAAAGCCACCTGGTATCGATATATGTGACACGGGCAGTGCTTGTCTTAATAGCCGCTGTTAAAAAAAGAATGTATATATATATATCCAATGAAGTTCCAATGAGAAGTGCATTGTGGCTGTAATTGTTTTAAGAAACGACAGCTTTAATTGAGCTGAAGGGCCGTCACATCCATTAGTGCTGTAGGAACATCGCGGGGTGGAGAGGTGCTGAGGCTCTGGACGAAGCATTTCCTCCCTAAGTGCCGCCATACATCATTTGCTTCAAAACATTTTTTTGGAAGTGTTCATCCGTAATGGCGTTTCAGTGAGCACGGATACAGTCACTTCCTGCTCGTAATGAATGTTTACACAAACGAGCCCCTCTAATGAAACAAGTGAGATCTGTAATCGCAACGCACGGGGTGACAGCGCCGGGGCTGGAGCGAGGCCCAGAGTCATAGCCCTCCTCATTAGGGTTTAACCATCAGCGGGCCGGACGTGACTCAGAAACCCCCCCTCCGGGACAGCGGTGGTTTGTCAGGACGCATACAAGTCACCACGCTCACGAGAGCCTCCAACGCTGGGTCACCGGGGCCCGAGGGCGGTACAGTGGGTGTTCACCATCTCCTCTCCTCCCATCCCACCCACGACTCCCCCCTGCGGTCACGGCATACTCGGCCTGGAACGTGAGGACGAGCCCGCTGCTGGGGCCCTGCGTGACATACATTCCGACGACATCACTCCGGCCGTCGGGGGGTTGGCTCCCCGGGGGAAGGGGGGGGGGCTGAACTGAGGGTCCATCCATCCGGGCCGGACGCCTCCAGTGGTGGTTCACTGGATGGCAACCAGCTGAGCGCTGACACCATAATGCCGGCGGAGGCCTAGTGTCTGGACGAGGTTAGGGCAGGTTGTGGAGGCCGGGCTGTGCTGTACAGCTTCCTGTCACGTGATGCCCCTCAGCAGAGCACAAACGTCATTTCACTAGCGTTTGCAGCCCAGAATCAAGCGTAACATTTAAAAGATTGACTTTGAAAAACAAACGGCTTTCAGCTATTAGTTTATACTGTGATACAAAAACATGTAAATGCCACATGAGGGCAAATTATTTTACACCCTTTGACTTTTGTCTAAGCGGCACTCATTTCTTCTTCGACTTTGACTATTCCAAACTTGGCAGCGATGATAACAGTCTTGACATCCTGCTTGGAATAACAATGGAGTCCTCGGGGGATCTGCTCACTTTTTCCTTTCATCTGATTCTCTTCCTTGCATCTTTCCCTTCCTTGGTGTATTGTGGCTTTTTCTGGGCCCCTTTTCCTCTTCCCTAAACATTAACCAGTGATGTTCATGATACAAACACAGCCATTTCCTATCAACTCAAAATGCTTAATGCCATGGCCAGGGCCTTTTTTTTTTTCTCTCTGAAAAAAAAAGAAAAGGTTTTTAAATAGTTTCCTGTGCATCAAAACACTGTATTTCACTTTTGTTGTTGTAACTCAATTATCCAAAACAAGAGGATTTTGTTATTCTGATAAATTTCATAGCAAACGACTCATTGCCTTATCAGGGCCAGCTGTTTGTTTACATACGGACAGCGACATCAATCAATCCATAACAACCATGCAGATTTTCAGATGTGCACATGAAGTGCAGAACCTGCAGCACAGAGTCAATATGTAACTTCACAACGTGAGCAACCTGTATATAAAAGCAAAAAAGCAAAGACACTCAAGACATGCGCCCAAACACACATTTTGACAACCAGACTCACACTCAACACCTCACTCCTCCTGCAAGACTCACCAGCTCATTCACCATGTCGCCCCGTCAATAACAAAAACAACATCATAAATAATGCAGTCTGGCGCCGGAGCAGACTAACTAAACATTCAGGGCCACCATTTGGTTTCAACGTGGTTTCACGTTTCATTCCAATAAATTCAATTTCAACTTTTGTGCCCTGCAGATGAACCCACTGCCTAAATGTGGGATTTAGCAGAATCTTAATCAGACTTTATGGATTGACTGTCTTTATTTTTGTATTCCTCCAGCAACACAACCCCCCCTACTGGGACGCTTTTGGGCAATATTCCTGTGGGACCCTGGTCAGAACTGGACGTGGTGACGGTGGACTGGTGGATTTGTGTTTAGTTTCTCTGATGCCCTGCATCAGAGGCAGATCCCCAGGCAACACTGGTGTGGGAGTGTGTGAACTGCTCCTCTTGGTTTGAGTGTGGCCCTGCTATACATTTATGAGATACATTTATGAGATACCTAAGAACCCAGGGACGCAGAATCAGATGATGGTTTGTGTGTGATTATGATGGACCCCTGGCCCACTGCTGGGCAGGCGAGCCACTGTTACTGAGAGACCTGCTACACCAGCATGGCTGTACCTGCAGAGACCCCCCCCCCCACACTCCCACACAGCACACTTCAAAATGCTGCAGACAGCACTTTTAAACAGTAGCAATAAAAGCTGAGATCACTACCGGTAATGCGGCCATTTTTTCCCCTGCCAGATTCTGTAAAGATATTCTTAAGAAAAACCTATTCTGTATTAACTTCAATAATGTAGTGTGTGCCTGTATTTTTGTGTGTGTTTCTGTGTGTGTGCTTGTGTGTGAATGAGCAGATGGGTGTGTGTGTGTGTGTGTGTGTGTGTGAATGAGCAGATGGGTTTGTGTGTGGGTGGTTGGTGTGTATTTGGTGTACATGTGTTTTTTGGAGGGAATTTGTGTGTGTTGTGTGTGTGGGGGGGTTTTGTATGAATGAGCAGGTGGCCCTGTGTGTGTGTGTGTGCCTTTTTGTGTGTGTTTGTTGTTATGTGTGTCTGTGTGTGCATACGTGCATGAATGAACAGGTGGGCAAGTGTATAGATTTGTGTGTGTGTGTGTGTGTGTGTGTGTGTGTGTGTGTGTCTGTGTGTGTGTGTGTGTGTGTGTGATTGGTTGCGTGCGTGTGTGTGTGTGTGTGTGTGTGTGTGTGTGTGTGTGTGTGTGTGTGTGTGTGATTGGTTGCGTGCATGTGTGTGTATGTGTGTGTGTGTGTGTGTGTGTGTGTGTGTGTGTGTGTGTGTGTGTGTGTGTGTGAGAGAAGTGGGGCAGTACCCCTGGAAGCCACTGTGTGCTAGAGGAGCCCAAAGGGTGGTGAGGGAGTTGTGGTAGACAGTAAACAAGGCTTTGGAGTTAACTTTGAAGGTCACCGTTCTCCAGCTCGCCTCTGGCTACCTCCTCAGACAGATTGCCTTGAACCTTCTGCTGCCCTGGGCACTGCCAAATATGTCCTCTGCTCTTTGTTAAGGTCCGTTAGACTCGCTATACCCAACCAGAGGTCTCCCCCTTCCCTCCTTAATCACTGTCTTCTCCTCCTGCCCTCCACTCTGCCACCATTCCTCACCGTGGCTAATGAAGTCTAATGAAGCTCATTGTTGTTGAAGATACTCAGATCCAGTCCACAGTAATAGAAGGTGAATGATGAGAGGGCCTCTGGAGACCATCCAGATATTCAAGTTTGCGTATCCCAGTGAATATCATTCAGATTGTTATATGGAGACGTTCTACCAAAAGCCTGTAAGCGATTACTCTCTTACTTTTGTTTCTTGGTTCTCTTGATGCGCTGGTGCTCTGGTTCTCTGGTTCTCTGTTTCTGTTGGTTTCCCTTGTTCTTCTGGTTCTGTTGGTTGTCAGTTTCTCTGTTTACCCTTGTTTTCTTGAGCTCTGGCTCTAAGGTGCTCCTGGTTCTCTAGATCTCTGTTTCTCTCGTCTTCAATTACTCCTTGTTCTTCAAATGATTTTGGTTCTCTGTTGGTTCCACTGGGTTTCTGTCCTATACTCTCCATGGTTTCTCTGTTTTTTTTTTCCCGTGTCCCTGTCCTAACCTCTGCATGGTTTCTCTGTCCTCCAGAACAAGATCATCCTGGACCCGCTGACGTTCAGCGAGGCCCGCTTCCGGCCCTCCCTGGAGGAGCGTCTGGAGAGCATCATCAGCGGCGCCGCCCTCATGGCCGACTCCTCGTGCACGCGGGATGACCGCCGCGAGCGCATCGTGGCCGAGTGCAACGCCGTGCGCCAGGCCCTGCAGGACCTGCTGAGCGAGTACATGAACAACGTGAGTCTTTACCCCCTCTCACACACACACACACACGCATGCACGCACGCACACACGCACAGACGCACGCACGCACGCACGCACACACACACACACACACACACACACACACACACACACACACAGACACATGCACATGCATACACATGCATACACACGCACACACATGCATACACACACATGCATTTAAACATATGTACACAAAGTGAATCATATAAACCCACATGCATATCCACAAATACACACACTAACAGACGCATGCTTGCATACGTCACACACACACACATGCATACATGCAGATGAATATATTCACACACACACATACTTTCAATCATATACACTGAAATACCTACTGATGACCACACGCCTGTATAATCTCACTTTAACATACACACTTGGATTTATGCAAAAAAAAAAGAAATGCTTATGTTTAATAGGATGATTGGTAAATTCTGTCTTTCTTAGGAAATTCATTGTTCAAATGTATGCTCCTGGCTGTTTGTCAGGCAAAGCAAACACATACTATTATTTCTGACAGTTAATCATATTTCCGACATTTAGATATGCAATAATTTCCTGTTATCCAATGTCCGTATGTATGTGTGCAGTTAGGTTGTTGCTACCGCAATTGTGGCGACGATTCCACAATGCAAAAGCTAGTTACTTAAACCCATCCTCTATTGGGTTAGGGCTCACTGATGAAAGCCTTTTCATTCATAGTATCATGAATGTAACCAACTGGGTGTGGGTTGCCAATTTCCAACCATGCATTCAAATGACAAGCGGCCTTCAGTGACGCCTTTTCCATCACCTATTACATAACAAGCTGTGAGCTCTCCCTCAGTGCCACTATTCATATTTTCAAACACAGTCAAAGCGAGATCAAAGTTATATCCAAGTTTCCAAGGTTTTATTCAAAGTTAATTGCTCTGGCCGAGAGGGTATGGCAGAGCTACTACAGCAGACCCGCTCCTCAACTCACTCCTGTGCGTGTGTTGCTGCCTACTGCTTTTTGGAGATCTTTGAGATTGCCAATTTGCCCTTCAATACATGATGATTGATCGGTTAAAGAGTCAACATAACAAACGTTCCGTTATAGTTTGTAGTGCTTTTGTCAATTTTTGCACAAAAAAGGACCAGAGTAGGGTTTTGCTATTCAAAGAAAACTTCTGAAACATCGAAAATGTAAGAAGCTTGAAAAAGCATTAACATTAAAGTGCTTTTTACTCTTTAATTAAAGTCAAAGAACTATCATTGGAGTTTTCCTTCATAAATATTACAGCATCACACAACTCTCTCGAAAACATTATAAGTCACATTAAAAGCCTCCAAAATGAATGATTTGGTTCATCGCCAACCTCCTTCACTTACATTTATTTGAATAGGCCTGCATTGAGTCAGTGTAGTGGATCAGATGAGAGAGAGAGAGAGAGAGAGAGAGAGATAGAGCATACATACATAGAGAGATTTTACCATAGGGAGACGGAAAGACATACATCCATAGAGAGACAGACAGACACTAGCAGGGAGATGTGTCAGTAGAGAGACAGAGAGACAGACAGACACTAGCAGTGAGATCTGTCAGCAGAAAGACCGATGGAGAGCTTCATCCTGTGTGGTAAGGCAGTGGCTGACAGGGAGAGTGTAATGCAGTGTCCACAGCGTGACGCTGGCAGCACTGTGACTTTCTCAGCTCCACAGCCTTAATATAGTGCAATACATCACAGTGAGAGCCCAAATGTGTAAGCACCATAGCGCCGGAGATACAGGGCCTGGCTCGGTGCTTAGATAACCCCCTAATAGCCTTGGCTGAAGCACTAACTTACTGCAGTGTGCCGGCCTGCTTTTAGCGTAGTCACATGTTGAACTAGGGTGGAAATTAGTTGAGCTCTCTATCAACCGCTTGCATCGCTCTTTCCCTCTTTGGTTTTCTTTGAATTTGGACCGTTTGTTATTGGCAGTCTGCTCTCCAATGAAGGCATGGTCGACTGTTGAGCTGAGGCTGACATCTTGATCACTGGCATTAACTTGCAGCGTTTTGTTTTTTGCGTAGTCGTACACGGCCTCGAGTTGCCATTTCATCGACCGCCAAAGCCCTTCTTGTCTCTCTTCCTCCCTCACTTGCCCACGCCTTTCACCCCTCAGGGTTAATGAGGCATTATGCTTTTCGAACGTAATCTCCAAGCTTTCCAAACAATTGGATGATGATGACTGAATCAGCAGCTCAATGGTACTTCTTAACCTGAACACCTAGACATAAGGAAACCTCTTCTGCAAATTGCGGATGATCCGCCATCATGCCAATTTGTAACTCTGTGCGACATGCAATATAGCCTTTACTCCCAACCGGCAGCAAAGTAAAAATCAATTGGAAAAAACATTTGAAAAAACGTATTTTAGATGTAAATATACTATACTACATTTTGACACTACTACCCACGGTGTGTCAAAGTGACCGAGTAGTGTGCGAAAAAACATTGCCATGTCAACATGACTTTCACTACGAGTGCGCCGGTGGAGCAGCCGGGTTGTGAACCCGAGCTGCCGTGCAAGGTACGGTAGCTCAGTGAACCCGTGCTGCCGTACCTTCTCTTGCCTGAGGAGGTAGAGATTGGTTTCTGTTTGCTTCCTTGCAATGCTGACTTCATATCCAAAGTTTCATTAAAAAACTGCTTAGAGATGCTTGCTGCTTCGGGTAGCTTCTATAGCTAACGTGCCCCATACGACACACACTATCTATCTCAGCAAGGTCAAGAGAGCTCTTTTCTGTGCTGGTCAGGGGTGATTATTGGAAGCGTTGGACCTTTGATGCATGCTTTATCCTCTGTATCCCTATCCTTTATGAATTCATCAATATCCCAGCCTTGCAGGTCACGAGTGATCGGGTGGATTTACAGTGTTTGAGAGCAGCCCACGTGTATCGGCCTATTAGGATGTCATTTAAGGTCATCAAGCCATTGCCCAGTCTGCTGAATATCGATGTCACAATATCAACTCTCTTGCTGATGTGGGAGAATTATACTAAACCCTTAAAAGGATTATCATCATTATCTTGACTTAAATGCTCTATGAATGAGATAAGCGTTGAAAGAACACTGGGTTGGGAAGTCTCCTGAAGGGACCCTAGCTTCCTAAAAAGATCATCTGTTATTCTGTGCCACCAGTATCTAATATTCCCGGTACAATAGAATTCTTGTGATGAGGTCGAGACAACCTTATGATTAAAAAGTGTTGGATTGGAAAGAAATGGATAAGGAAGCGAGGGATGAGGGGAACTGCTTTCCCTTGATGGATAAGGGAGGCAAGGTGAAAAGGATGAGGGGAACTGGGTGAAAGGTTTGAGCCAACAATACATGGCCAACCAAGTTGTGCTTAAACAGAACATGAACAGAACGGGAAGAAACGGAAGTCGGTTGATGTATGGTCATTGTTTGATAACAGCCCAGGCGTGGAGCTTATGTGAGGAATCACAGAGCGTGACTATAAAAACTGTTTGCCCAAGCTGGAAAAGCAGGTGTTCTGCAGACCAGCTCGGCTTTTGAATTACTTTGTTAAAGTTCTAAATAAAGGTCCTCAACTTATCCGGCGGTTTCCTTATCTTTTTCCTTGTTCGAGTTTAAGGGTTGTACTTTCCACAACACTGACAAAAGGCACAGTGCAATAACCAATGAGCTCGCTATCGCTCTGCTGTCGGCAGGCTATTGTTCTCGTACCCTTATTTCTGAGACAAGAAAGGCCCTCGGGAATGCTACTCTGTCAAGCTAAAGCTCCTCTCAGATCACAACCCTGTGCCCTGCGTGCTTGTGTACATTCGACGTGTCTGACTGTAAGTGATACCGTGTAGGATGATGGCACATCATCGTGGTGTACTTATTATCTGTAATATTTCTCTGGTAGAATTGACAATTTTCAGGACCACTCACTCAAGGGGAAACAACGTTTTTGGTACAGTTTCGGTACCCCTGTTCACAGTTGCAGTGCAGTGTGTCGGCCCATGGCATATCTCCTGCCCCCCCCCCCCCCCCCCTTCCTAACCCTTACTTCCTCATGAAAAGCTTCAAATGGTCCATGATCTCATCAGTGAACGCAGAGCCCCTTAGTGAACGCGTGCAGCGCGCCGGCTCCTCGCTCCGCTCTCTTGTTGTTGCTAAAGGAGTTAGCCGTGCTTCATTAGAGCCCTGAGATGTGTTGTGCAGGCTGCAGCTGGGAGAGCGAGGATGGCCCGGGGCCACAGCAGCCAGGAACACAAAGTGAATCACAGGCCCCGGCCCGCACTTCAAAGCCAGGATAAGCTATCTCAGTTTGTGTAGGAGATGGCCATACCTATAGAGATGTGTATCTATATATCTCTGTATAGATGTTTATGTTTTGCTTTATTTAAATGAGGCCTGACTTGGAACATACAACATACAAACATCTTGTATGGAAGCACACTGAAATAATGAATTCAAGCATGAATAAATACATTACACATATATGTATATAGGAGTACATATTTTAGTGCATTAATGATAATGTGAAAGCATAGATGACGACTACACTCGTGACTCCTAGCAATATGCAATGAAATGAAATAAACAGAAAGACACATGTACTTGAATTGGCATTGATGTATTTTGACAATAACTACAATCTGGAAATATAACAAAACTTCAACAACAATCATAGTAGAGTCTGCACAGTCATGGGATAATTAGGTGAGTGCTGCATGCAGCGCTCAACTATTGTTCTTCATAAGTTTCTTTCTTTCTTTATTATTCTCTGCAAACTTTGGGACCTATCTCCTTCCTCAATTTTTCACCTAGAGACTCCATTCAAATTTTTAAATATTCAGAATAGCTTGGAATCACGCGCTTCTGTTCCGATTTTTTAAATATTTTATACTTTTTAAGATATTCTACTTTTAAAATATTATCTTTTTTTAACATGGGAGTCAATGGGAGGACAGCAGAGCCGTCTTCTGGTACTTTTAAGACCGTTTAAGACCTAACTGAAGCAATTTTCAACCGTTTATCTTCGTTCAAACCATTTAACAAATCTACACACTTGTATGTTCAATAACAGTTTTAGTGTCAAACCGTCATATTCTACAGTTGGTCCAATTGAAGCCGTCCGCCCATTCTGACACTTAAATTACTCAAGACATCGTAACTAACTTTTCAACCGTTTACCTTCGCTCAAAGCATTAAAGAAATCTACACACTTACATCTTTAATAATATCCAAACGGAATTTCGATATCATTTAAACTTTATTCAGAATCACAGTTTTAGTTTCATACCGGCTTCGTTTTCAGTTGGTCTCATTGATTTACGCTGACGCTAGAGCGTGAGGACGTTCAGCAGTGTTGCCAGATTGGGCAGTTTTTCTCGCCGGATTGGGTTACTTTTGGAGGACGTTCAGGCAGTGTTGCCAGATTGGGCGGTTTTTTCTCTATTGAGATACTTTTAATCACGCACCGGCATTCTTCGCACACTTCGTTCAATTAATTTAACATTTACATTTCCATTTTCTTAAATGGTGTGCTTGTTTACATTGTTTACTCCATTTAGACTTTTGAACTTTTGTTCAAATCCCTTCACTTGATTTAAGCCATTTAACGTTTCTTTATGTCTTAATCTATTTGGCTTTATTAAAAAATATTTTCAACCTCACTTTGCACTACAGCACTCACCACATTTTCTGCAGGAAATGCATTTTCTAGTTAATTAAAAGTATTTTATTGCATCCAATTAGTTAAACCTCAGTCATACCTTGTTTTCTGGAAAAAAATTGTCTCACAAACTATCAATTTACTTACTTCTACTTAAAAGTCCTGCACATAGGATTTAAAAGCTATTACTTAAAAGAAAAGTCTGAAATCTTACCTACTGCACCTTCACCCTCTTCTAAAGACAGAAATACAATATATATTGCTTAAAGATCTGTAGGGATTTAATTTGCATGGCCATGTGTTGATATTATTGGAACAGTGGGTAGTATTATTATATTAGGTATTATACAGTATATTATTACTGTATAATATGTTATTATTACAGTATTATTGGCTACGTTCTTTCCATCCACACCAATTTGGAGATGCAATCACAAAATGTAATATTTAAAGTTGAAGTACATAACATTTCAACACCCTCACTTACCTGGACATATCTGTAATAAATGCCGACAAAAGTGATTGAAATAATGTTAAAAAATAAATATAAATCACGTCAGATAAATGTCCTGTCTCTTTGTTGACATGCCATGTTGCATTCTTTCTGCAGTAGCCCAGCATGGACAACGGCTCTTTGCATTCTTCACTTACCTTATTTTATCTTAGGTTCATGATTATATGCTTTTATAGACAATGACATCATTTGGACGTTCCTACTGGCACCATGCACAATCAGAATAAAGGCCAGTACAGGCCACCATAGCTTCTCCCATCTCGGTGGAAAGGGAAGCGTGGGAAGGTTGGGTTTGTTGCAATTTGCAACTTGAAAATGTAATATATTTGTATACAAAATGTGAACACCGATGCCAGAAGTAATTCTGAATACTGAAATATAACTGAATATTTAAATATGACTGACATTTTTCTGAATACAAAAATAAAGCTGAAAACTGAAATATCATGTATATATATAACAGAAAAATAAACATTCAGAATGATAGCACCGACATAATATGAGCAAAAATACTGAATATAATGCTGAAAAATAAATACTGGAAAAATGCTTCACAGAAGTAAAATACAAATATCATACAAATATATATATATGAAAAGATTAATATGCTGTAAAGCCATAAGCCTATTACAGGGTATTAATATAGCAGACAAAATAAACACCATTTATTTACCAGATCCAAAATGCAATTATGTACTGATCCAGTCATGTACAAAAACCTTATAATAAGCAATAATGAGGCAACTACATCTGAACACTAAGACATATCTTAACCCTAAAACACACCTGAATACTGGGATATAACTGAGTACTCAAATATAATTGAAGTGTCATAAAGGAACATTCGGTTTGTTTTTAATTCCCGACCACACGTTTCTGCAGAAAGCCAAACCACAGCACAAGGTTAATCAATGTGATGGCTGGCTATAAATTAGGTTAAAGTGACAGCAGAATGTCCATACCTGTCGCCAGTGCTAGTGGTGGGTGATTGGTGACAGCAGGCCCGGCTCGCCGGCCCCTGCTGAATCATCAGCACCAGCTGATTTAGTTACGGCCGCTCCGACACCGCAGATCTATCAATTGATCCAGCAAGTTATTCATTGCTGGCCAGGGTCAAGGGATCGAGAGAGAGAGAGAGAGTGGGGGTCCGCAGTCTAGATTGGCCCACCATTACCTCTTGAGAGAGAGAGAGAGAGAGGGAGAGAGGGAGAAGGAGAGAGGGAGGGAGAGAAGGAGGGGAAGAGAGAGAGATAGAGAGAGAGAGAGAGAGAGAGAGAGAGAGAGAGAGGGTGAGAGAGGAAGAAGGGGTGAGGCTGGTGGGTCTCAAGACAGAAGTGTTTAGCGATGGCTGCGGGGGAAAGGATGGCCAGAGCGCTGATTTCACTGTTGACCAGATGAGACATGTAGGAGTAAACATAGAGGAGGGGGAGGGCAGTGGTCTGTAGGGTGGGACCAATGGGCCCTCTGCTCACAAGGGCTGTGATGACACATTCCCTGCACATGCACATCTCCCTAAGTGTGTGTGTGTGTGAGTGTGGGTATGTGTGTGTGTTTGCTAGTGCCTCTCATGCCAAATTTTACCATCAGGGAACATCTCTGTGTTTTTCAATCTCTTGTCTAAGTGTGACTTAGTATGTTGAGGCTGTCAGCTACACAATGGAACAGGCTGGGGACTATGTCTGCATGTGTAGATCTCTGCCTATTAGAATAATGTTTAGAGTGTGTTTCTGCCTGTGTGTGTGAGTACGTGCCTGTGCGTCTGTGTGTGTGTGTGTGTGTGTCTGTGTGTGTGTGTGTGTGTGTGTGTGTGTGTGTGTGTGTGTTTCTGTGTGTGTCCACGGGGACTAGGTCTGGGCATAGATCCCTGCTTACTGAAATAAGTTAAAGGGAGATGACACGCTGTAACTCTGCCTGCTGGACTGTTGGGTCGTGTCCTCCACACTCCGACGGCCCACTAAGCCCTCTGCTACCCTGAGTCTGCACCCAAACCACAACAGAAGAAGAACTGCCCTCTCCCCATACAAAGAAATCAATATCTTTCAACATTTAATTTTCATATATCTGAATAAAAAAGTATAGGCTATCTGTATATTGAAATGCAGCTTAATACTAATCTCTTTACACAACACTAAAGCATAACTTAAATATATCGGAACACAAATGTACCTGTAACCTGAAATGGAAATCTATACTACAATATATTGCAATAATAAAGTATGTCATAAATATATCTGAAACACTCAAATATACCTGTGTACTGAAATTAATCTCAATACCAAACAATAACGCAGCACTAAAATAAAACCTTTTTACATTTTAAACACTAAAATCGACCTGCACAGTGAAATGTAACTCAATACTTGAATACAAGGCAATGCTAAGATAGAAGTGGAATAAACCTGCAACACTACAACATACCTGTATACTGACATGTAACTCAATACTGAAATATAAAGCGATTATAATATAGAACCAAGTAGAGCCAAACAGAAGCACCAACAGAAGGGGGCCGGTCTCATCCCGACCTTTAACAACCGGTGTACTCCGTGCTGCAGAACCTCCCTCCCCCCACAGTGTTTACAGTACCCTGTGGTCTCGCCGGCATGCGGGCGTGACTTTAAACAGGGAGGCAGAGGCTGGACACATTGATCGATACCCCCTCCTCCCCCAGTCCCTCAGACGGCCCTCCCCTCCCCCCTCCCTGCTCGCCTCCTGCGCCGTCCATCACCCGAGGTTGGGTGAAGGACACATGCAGTGCTCCGTGGGTGCCAAGCAGAGGAATCTACCTTTAAGCCCGGCTTGGGACCACAGACCCCCACAGCCCCTCATCATCCCCCCCTCCTCACAGGAGATTGAGGGAAGATTATTCTCCCAAGACGTGTGCCCCCCCCCTTCGCCCCCCTCCTGTCCTCCTCTCAATGTCGTTGATAGGAGGTCTTTTGTTTGTTTTATCAATACCTCCCAAAGTCAGGGGATTCAAATGAGTTGCACGTTGATATTTCCCTTGAATACTCATTTTTGCATTTTGAACTAACTACTACATGTACTTGGTCAGTTACTTGTGTATTTGTGTATTAATTAATTTACCTTTTACTATCTTACACTTCCTTAGGCATTTATTTGTGATTTAATCATGAATCAATCGATCAAAGCTTTTGTCCATTTTTTCACCGTACCAACACACAGGGTTCTGTAATTGAAGCAACAGCCCATGTCCCTCCATTACATTATCAAACTTCCCATGCAGCAACATGCCACCACATCAAATAGGTCTCCCTCCGCACTGCGAGCACTGCACTGAATTGCCAGATGATGCTTTTATTTGACCTTTTTCTGTACCTTTCCCTCCTTCCTTTCTTCACTCCCCACATATTTCTTCCTCCTTACATTAGCTCGTTAGAAAACACAGTCTCTGTTCCTCCTCCTCCCCTTCTCTTTCTTCTCTTTTTCCTTCTCCTTCTGCTTCTCCTTCTCTTCTTCTCCTTCTTGGTCCTCTCTGTATCCGCCCCCATCCAGCCCGAACCCAGCATGTGGCTGTAATGAGGCTGCCAACAAACAGACCGAACATGGCACCATGCAAACACTCCCTCACACTCCAACTAGCCCAAGCCAATGTCCCTATAAAAAAGGGGAAACACATAATCGGCCACAGAGAAAACACACACACACACACACACACACACACACACACACACACACACACACACACACACACACACACACACAAACACAGCAAGCCTTTGGTTTCTCTCCTTTCATAGTGTGACTTCATGCCAGTTGCTAACAAACCCTGTCTCCCTAACTGAGCTTTCTCTAACAGTGCCTATACCTCAGCCGCTGGTGCTCCAGGTAAGAATAGAACCGTGAGGATAATTAATGCCACACAAATTGAGCAATGAGTATTATTTATAATTAATGTCTATCTATTGTGACTTGGCAGTTGCCTCTTGGCTGCAGGAGAGGGTTCGTTAAGCGAGCGTTGATTGCGTTTTTTCAGTTTTGTCATGTCAGACACATTGATACCGTCAGGATGGCCCCGTGCGTGGCCGTCGCTAAGTCAGCGTTGTCTGGTCTGCATCTGCTGGATGTGAAGGAACCCGGCGGTGGGCAGGCTCTCGGGTGTGTTCTTTACACTAACTGCTCTTCTTATCATATTCTTATCCTTCCCTAGTTCTAGTTCCCCGCTGTAGGACTTCCTAAAGCCAAAGAATCCGGTGCTGTAAAAGAAACAAAAATGCACACAGTGGCTACATTGCCGGGGATGCACGCTGTGCATAAGAGCTGAAACACGGGCGACATCATGTTGCTAAAGTAGTCTCTACACACGCCTGTAGACCGTCACAAATCTCTCCCAGCACGAGCCCACATACCAGTCCCGCGGATGCACGCATGCGTACACACACACACACACACACACACACACACACACACAAACACACACACACACACAAACACACAAACACACAAACACACACACACACACAAACAAACACACACACACACACACAAACACATGAACACACACACACACAAACACACACACAAACACACACACACACACAAACAAACACACACACACACACACACAAACACACACACAAACACATGAACACACACACACACAAACACACACACAAACACACACACACACACACACACACACACGTCGTACAGCGCATGCAGAGACCCACGGGCATATCCCTTGCCTACGGACGCATACACCCGAAGACAAGGTACAGCATAAAAGTAAAGCAGGAAATGGAATAATTCATAAGGGACCGTACGAGAGCTCACATCACAAAGAGGCTACTTTGCACATCACATCCAGCCCGACTGCAGCGTAACCAACAGGTACCCCCTGGGAGCGCTGCTGCAGAGAGGGCTGCTGTCGCGCTCCAGCCTTACCCAGCACTAAGGCATTATTTTTATATTGATCTGGGAATAAGACCAACGAATAAAATGATGAGTTATTGACTTTCTCTGCTCCGGCTTTATTCCGAGTCCAAACTTTAAAGAACTGCCCGGGCAGATAGTGGTGGAGCCGCTTCCAGACGACACAGACCATAGAGAGGAGGCGGCAGGGCGGCATCCTCAGGTGGCCCACGCAAAAGGAGCGTATTAGGCTAAAAGACTCCCCGCTGATGGTATACGGTGGGAGGCATGTCCACCGCGATTGTGTGTGAAGGCCACTCAGTAGATAACAGACGACCTTCCCCTGACTTCTGTGAGTGATATTGAGGCTGTGGTACTCAACTGGCCGGCATTAGTGGGAGCGCTGGGGCTGTCTCTCTCTGATGCCGCCGGGGGCCATGATCAGTCTCGTCTCTGCCAAGCCTGCCACGCAGAATGATGGTTGTTTTGCTTTATTTGGCCGGAGGTCATCAGGATCCTTATTATGTAATCATTGTCCTTATCACGAGGGCCGGTCCCCTTCTCCTCCACTGTGTTGGGCTGTTGTCTTGTCCTCTGCTTTGTCCCTTCTCCCGGGCTCGCCGGGCTTGTCCTCCCATCATGCTCCCTCTCTCTCCACAGTCAGCACTTACTCCCTGTTAAATGCCTCGCGCTCGCCCATAAATCACTGGCTCCCCGCGGCGGCCCGCGCCCTCCCTCCCATCTGTCAACACCTAACGCGCTGCACGGCCCGCCGCCATCCACCGCACTCCAGCAAACCACTCACTTTGGCCACCGCTGTGGCTTTCTCAGCCATCCAGAGACAGCCCTCCCACTGCACCCCACTGCACCCCATCCCTGGGAGGCACAGAGCCCCTCGGTTGACCAGAGTGTTGAGAGAGGGAGGGCCGTGAGTCTATTTTAGCCCTGCTGGGGCATCCACTGGATGGGTCTCTGAGGAGGTCTGGAGGATTTATGGATCGACACCCAGTGGCATTCCCCCCCCCCCCCCCCCCCCCCCCCCCCCCCCCCCCCCCCCCCCCCCCCCCCCCCCCAAACACGTTTCTATATTTCTTCTATCATTCCATCCGATCTTCAATGTCAAAACTCCTTATATACTAATAAATAATGCTTACATTGATTAATGGAAATAGCATGGAAATAAAACCAACCGACTCAACCCTAATTGCGATCAGCATCGATGAAATCCTGAAAGAGGATCCCGAAAAACTATATATATATTGAATTATCAATAATATCCTCTTAAAGTGACACCTCGTCCGCCCTCTCTGTCTATAGTGTCCCATTTGTCATGACCTCGTGGCTGGGTCACGACCCGGTCACCTCGCTTCCCCCCCTCCCCCTCCTGGATCCCCTTCTTTAACACCCCCTCGCTGATTTAATGACTCATTTGCCAAAGATAGAAATCATTTTGTCTTGGCTGCAGGTAGTCCACTGTGCCGTCCTGCATTCCAATAACTCACGCCCGGTGCCAGCCAAATGAAGTTAATAATTCAACAACATTTTCATTAATGTGCTACTCCCATTGCTTTTTTTACACCGTAATCGTGCAAATAAAATACAGCGGTATCCGGTGTGTTGACGCGTGGATCCGCCGAGCTATCGCCGCCGTGCCTTTTTGTTAATGCCAACGAGATGAGGGCGGGATGAGGCCATTTATCTTCATCTCAAACGTTAGTCTCCCCCCGTTTTATTGGCCCGTCTTCTCCCATCCTCGTATAACTGGTTTGTCTTTAAATTGAACACTACCTGCCACTTTTATCTGCGTTTAATTTGGACGAAAAACGCTTCAATTTCCTCCTGTAATCCTACTCCACACTAAGCCATTTTAACATGATAAGATATGTTTTATTGCTATCTGGAGTTCTCGCTTTCGGATTTTTTGTTTCTTCTATTTACTCATGCAAAATAAATCAAACCAAAATGAAAGGGATGTTGTAGCATTCAAGTTGAGATGAATAAATTAAAACTAAATAGTTTTTCCCTATGGTAGCTCAAATTTGCAGCCCACGTAAGAAATGCCATGTCTGAGAGGGAAGCAGTGCTAATGACTGCCGCCCGTTCCCCTAATAAAGCTGCTTCATTTGCACTCCCTGCGCCTCTGTCTGCCAGGTTGTGCTCCACTGAGACCCAGGCCTGGGATAGCAATGCCCTGAGCTCATTTGGAGGAGGATCTCGCCATACTGTGGGCTCTGATGCTTTGAGAGGACATGGATACCCCCACAACTCTCCCAACATCTGCACCAACAGCATGGGGTTTGGGGTAGACCTGAGGACGAAAAGGCATGTTGAGGAGTTAAAGTGGTTGGGGAATTTATGGGTTTTTATTACCCTCTGTCTCTTGCTGCTAAATGTAATGGGGATAGAAATCCCACATCTTTATTAACCATGCGGTCGCTTGAGAACTTACAATCTCACCGCCAGTCCACATCATAACCAGGCCTTCAATTGTTCAGAGATCAAAATTTCACTTTCCCCCATCTGGGATTAGTTAAGTCCATCTCATCTCATCTAACCTCCTCGATTCCATGTTGACTGATGCAATGCTTATTGAGCAAACAACACATTACCTCTTACTTCTGACCATACGAGGTGTGTGCTGGCATATGTGTTTACGTGCGTGCCTATGACGTGTTTTGTGTATGTTCACAACAATGCGGCAGTGCGTGCTATTAGAAAGGCTTGCTGGGCGAGCAGCGGTGTTGGTGGTGGTGGTGGTTGTGGTAGTGGTGGTGGTGGTGGTTTTGTTAGTGGTGGTGGTGGTGGTTGTGGTAGTGATGGTGGTGGTGTTGGTGGTTGTGTTAGTGGTGGTGGCGGTGGTTGTGGTGGTGTTGGTGGTCCAATCGCACAGGGAGATAGGAGGAAAGGAGGGATGATCCCTCAGAGGGGAGCGTGCTCGCTAGCAGCACGCCTTCACACTGCCACCGATTGAGCCGATGGTACAAATGAGGATTTAATTGGGTTCTGGGCTAAGTTATATATGGATATGTGATAGAATTAAGCAGTAACATATTAATGAAATAAAAAGCTTTCAGATCTGGCAGTTCTATTGCATTAGCATCAATTCCACCCCACCACTAACCCACCCATTCAACCATCCACCCCCCCAAGCTCTCTCCCGATCTCCCTCTCCTTCTCGCTCTCTCTCCCTCTCTCTCTCTCTCTCTCGCTCTCTCTCTCTCTCTCTCTCTCTCTCTCTCTCTCTCTCTCTCTCTCTCTCTCTCTCTCTCTCTCTCTCTCTCTCTCTCTCTCTCTCTCTCTCTCTCTCTCTCTCGCGCTCTCTCTCTCTCTCCTCCCTGATCCCTTCAAGGGCTGGTGGTTTTAAGGACCCCCTAACTAAATTGACATTGATAGTAGGAGCAGACTATGGAATCGACCCTAATGGCATTAGGTAGGGCAGACATGGAATGGAGGATCAGGCTCTAACTGTATTAGCCGCTACATATGTTAGCGTGTTCGCAATCTGTCTGTCCTGCACTAAAGCGCGCCAGCGGCGACTCACAGCCACCGCGGGGCCGACGAGACCCTGCGTGTTGATAGAGGCATACTTCCCCTTGTTCCGGGAGCCTGGTGGATGCCACTGTGTGATTATGCAAGAGGTGGGTTTGAATAAGTAGACGGGTGTCAGTGGGCCCACCTTGAGCACTTCAGGTCACAGAGCTAAATAACAGTGGAGTTCTGTTTTTAAAAGTATCCACGTCACTCATGCGCGCCATTAGCATTCACAGCCACACTCCAGTCTGCCTGCAGCATCGGCTGATTTTTCAAAATAGTCATTTAATGATTATGGTGGCCACAGTTTAGGATTGTTATTATCGATTCGATGCTATTATGATTTGTTTTCAATTTGTATCATGAATAGAATTTGTAGGATTAATAGAAGCTTATTAGTTTAGAGTCATAGTCGTAATAGTAGTAGCAATAATTTTAGTAATATTAGCAGTGGTAGGAATAGTATTCATATTTGTCAAACATTTATTGTGGATAAGGTTATAAATCTTGTTGTAGCAAAAAGACATTGCTATTCTTTTATGCATCTACCCTTAGCAAAATGGTGTATATGTATTGTGTGCCGCCGTGGATAATTAAACACTCGCCTCTTCTCTAATATGTAGTTAAATGCTGCAGCAGTCCGCTCTGTGCTCATGTGACTCGGTGTGCGGGGGCGGGAAATTTATGCCCCCTCACAGCCTGCCCAAGTGCATTACGCAGGGTTCAAGGAGGGTCCAGGTCGGCCGGGGTCTACGCTGGAATCCCCCCCTGTCACCCCAAATCCACTCTTGGCCTTCGGAAGCTTCATTTCACGGGAAATAAGCAGACTAATTGCCCTGGCTCAGTCCATTGAATACAGTCGACGGGTTCCTTGGGCATGGTCACACAGAGAGGGCCTTTATCACCTGGTAGGGCTGCAGTCTGACGGAGGAGATAAAAAATATATAAAGAACCAAGAGACCGTGGCGACAAGGATACCCGGGACCCAAGGTTTCACTTGTTGTGTGTGTGAATCTGAACGGAACGGAGGCTTCTGGTCCAAGGGAGTTGGTCTTCTGATGCACATAATGCAATACAGAGCTGCTCTATGAGCTTTGCGTGGAGGGTTTTGTTAGCATGCTGCCCAGGGAATATTCATATACGGTTTTTTTTGCCTTATTTGGTTAAACATGCAGTTACGGCAATCACAATTAAAATGACATTTTTATTTTTTTAAATTTTTGTTTTGTTTGCTGTCCTGTCTGTCCTGACATGACACTGTCAGTTTCGCTCCTATTTAGAAACAGCATTGAGCTGCATGGAAAAGTATGTTTCAAAAATGTGAGAGTGCCGTCTCTCAGGTATCACGCCTACATTTCCTGGGCACGGGGGCCCTCAGGCACAGGTGTGTGTGCGGCCCGGCCATGTAAATCCCACCCACACGCATCACAACCTGCTCCTTCCCCACCGGCTTCGGTCATGTATCCTTTATTAAAACACAGCATGTCTGATTAGGTCACCACCTCTGCATGCTTTCTCCTGCGTTTGGTGGGTGTGTTCCTGCTGATGTGGGGCTGACGTATTTTCAGTTCTAACTTCTTCATGCTTTCCCTTCATCGGTTGATAATGCGGATACGTTTAACCACTAACTAACTTATGCCATATTGATGTCACCACAAAAAGAGTCACCATTACGTAGTCGTAAGCCTCTCCCGCCATCTTTGATGGGTTGTAAACAAATAACTGTGATATACATACAACATTATTTAACAGGTTCAAGTTTACCCTTACCCTAACCCTAAATGTATAGCTTAGAACACCATTAGTTAATGATTACGTAACCATTAGTCAACTGTACATTCATTTTAAGTTAATTGTTAGTTAATGATTATTGAGGTTTTCATTCATTCGAGATCATGTGTCATTAGTAATTATAAATTGTAAGGAATCAATTGGAAATGGGATTATTTTGCAGAGGATTTTAGATCCCCACTGAGCAACCAGCAGAATCAGTCGAAAAAATTTGACAAATGTTGAGCTCGTCATCATTGTGGGTATAACGCTGCTGTTCAAAACTCATGACTCTGTTTGAGAGTTCACTTAATTGTTCTGGCCCTCTGTGACTTCCCTTCCGCAACATCCAACTGTTTATCCCATCCGTTGTTTCAGTGGAAAGGCAGATTTTATAACCTACTGTGAGTCAGCAACTAAAAATAGAGGGATGAAATGATGTAAGTGCCTAATTACAGTGTTCTTGAAAAATGTATTCTAACAATATTGTCACAAACGATTTAGACTTTATTTACTTCATGACTAGTTATTGTATCAGGCTTTGCATACATTCTCCTTGCACCAGAGGTGACCCCTTCCTCTCCCCGTCTGCAATGTGTTATCATATTTGCATTTGTATCATCGCTGTAGCCGAGACGTGTGAATGTGTATAGGCTCCCAGTTTAGACCTTTTGGTTAGTTCTTCTTTGATCCTTTGATGTTTGATCTGACAGTGACTATAAAATATATGAAAATGTGTTGTCTCACTAAACTGCTTGTTAAATGCTCACTGTATATCTTCCCATCAAATCTAATAATAATACTTTGGTGTCAAGAAGGTTTCTTCAGTGGTAAAGATGGGTTTTTGGTACAGCTGTTCTTCGTGACAATAACAGAATTATGCCTTTTTACCAATACACCAAGGTCACATTAGTGTTAAGATAGGCTTAATGGCTTTCAATGTTTGGATTAAGATGTATACTAGCTAGGTTTCAAAAATCTATTCATAAGGAATATCCATATTCATTAATTAATGCAACTGTATATGGAAATCCTTCTGCTAAAAGAAGGTATAGTATTGTGTTTTCCAAGTGAAGCGTCCTGGTACTGTAAAATAAATGTGTCATTATTTATTGTCGCTATTTTGTTTTTGTCAACATTAATTGCTAATTAGCTGTCTTAGATGATTCCCTTTAAGTGTAAGCGGCATTAGTTTCCAAAGATTTAGGGTCGGCTGGACATTTAAAGTTGAAGTTACAAAATGCTGTTGTTTGGCTATTGGACATATTTTCCTAAGTTTCTTATTTGTCTGCCTGCTCCTCCCCAATTTTATGTCTCCAGTTCCCCTGTTCCTTTCCTGCTATATGCAGCCCTGCATCAATCAATACTGTGTCAGACAAATAGATTCTCAAGTGGTGCGTCAAAGCACCAATTCTAGTGAAGCAAGCTGCTGATGAAGGTAGCAGGGACTGGAGACTTTGCTCAAAGGCACTTCAGTTCAAGGCAATTACTGGCCAGTGTATGGGTTCCCTCCCCAGCTGAAGGCTAACCACTTTGCATGCCAATCCATTACTTTGGCTCTATGTCTCTGTTTCATAGTTATCCTCTTGCTCTCACTCCCTATTTTTCCCTCTTTCCCTCAGTCTTTTTAGCTCTTCCCCCTGCCCTTGCCTCTCTCTCTCTCTCTCTCTCTCTCTCTCTCTCTCTCTCTCTCTATCTCTGTCTCTCATTTGGATCTGCAGATTGGAATGAGAGACAGCCTTGCCCAGCTGTGCTGGCAGCCGGTACCCAATCATTAATGTCTGTAGCACAACATGATTGAAATCAATTACATTCCTTAGAGCTGGAATCTATGCAATCTTCAGAGAGTGATGGATGGAGACTAATAGGAAAACATGGGCACAGCATAATGACATTAATAGTACTGCTAGTAACGCTAATACCAAATGCTAATGCCTACAGAAATAAGAATACTAATTCTGATACTAATCCTAGCATTAATTCTAATCCTGATACTAATACTAATAAAAGATAAAGAGAGACGTGGAGATTTGTCCTGTAGTTTTATTGATAACGTAACATATTGTAAGTTGTTGCCGTTAATGACTTCAATCAAGGAGGAGAGAGAGAGAGAGAGAGAGAGAGAGAGAGAGAGAGAGAGAGAGAGAGAGAGAGAGAGAGAGAGAACGCACACATCATGTTTCTAGACTATCAAGTTTCTAGACCCTAATAAATGTCTTATCGATTTTGGTCGATTTTTTATTCCATTCAAAGGCCGGAAATAACCCTTGCAACCATGTCTTCCAATAGAAAAACATGTCTTGAGTAAATTAAAAACACGTCTATGGACCTTATGCTCCTCCTGGCATCTGGACTACCAAGCGTTCATTTTGCTTGGTTGTGATCAAGGCACAAACATTTTTTAGATGTATTGATTACTTTTTCGCGTTTCATACGAGTATGCTACTGTTGGTTTAATTCATACATTCTGTCAAAATCAATCTTCAAATTATTATTTTTAAATTACTACCTTAAAGTGAGGCCACACCGGGGTTCTCTGGAAATCAGGACGCATTAAACCGGAGAGTCCAGGGGCCATGGCGTTCAAATCCTAATGGAGGTGTCCCAGGTTCCATCCCCGTGTGCGCAGGCGGCCTAACCCGCAGGCGGCCTTGGGCGAGCTGCCATAAGAGTGCAACGACGTGCGGGTCTAGCTCAACGCGAGAGCAGAACCCCAATGCCAGAGCGTCCGGCCTTGAGACCACTGGGCTGGAAAAGCATCCCGCCAACGCGGATGACGGGCCGCAGATTTAGGTCTCATATTTTATGTCCGAGGTAGCGTTAGCTATGGAGGACCCGTTGCAGCTCAGAAACAGTATTGAATTCATGTTATTAGTCTCAAGGCTCCAAACTCTTGAACGTGGGATTCTACCTGCCCTTCACTGTGGGACTAGCAGACGTTTAACCAAGCATAACCTCACATCACTTTTTAAATATTTTGAAGTAAGTCTTTGGTCGGTGCTTGCACGTTGCAATGCACAATGTTTATTTTTCTTTGCTACAAACTTACATACTCAGATTAGTCAACTCTTTAAAACATCAAACATTTTAAATGCAACAACATTGTTATCTCGCTCTGCATATTTCTCTATCACTATCTCTCATCACACACATGAACACACACACACACACACACACACACACACACACACACACACACACACACACACATACACACACACACACACACACACACACACACACACACACACACACACACACACGGCCAGTATTGCGATACAGCTATCCCGCTACATTGCAGGGCTGCAATTGGTACAGCTACATTGTGTGCCTAAATCTGGTTCCAGCTAAATTGTTTGGCTTTTTTGGGGGGAGCAATGCAGATTGTGCCTGGGTATTGTTCCAGCTAAATTGTGAGGCTGTAATTAGTCCAGCTACATTGTGAGGCTGTGATTGGTCCAGCTACATTGTGAGGCTGTGATTTCTCCATCTAGATTCTGAGGCTGGAATTGCTCTAACTAAATGTCGAGGCTGTGATTGGTCCAGTTCCATCGTGAGGCTTTGATTGGTGGAGTTGAGCAGTGTGCAGGGGTGACCTCCTCCGAGACCCGTTTGGCTCATAATCAAGCATGGGGTCAGAGTGTGGTGCCGGGTCACCCCGTGTCTCCAAAGCAGTTAGCATACTGACTGCCCCCTTGGGGGGCATTGCAAGCCACTGCCATTAACTGGAAAATTGGTTTTGTTGAGTTTATTTCTTCCCCTTGCCTACTCTGAGCACTCTTGTTAGCTCCAACATCATTCAGGAGTACACACACGCGCTTCTTTTGCAATGCGCAATGCATAGATCTAGTGATGATATAACCTCTGTAGTGATGATATCACTTCTGTAGTGATGATATCACTTCTGTAGTGATGATTTCAATTCTGTAGTGATGATATCACTTCTGTAGTGATGATTTCAGTTCTATAGTGATAATATGATTTCTGTAGTGATGATATCCCTTTTATAGTATTGATGTCGCTTCTATCGGGATGATACACTCATGAAAATACTTATAATTACAGTTCAGTAACAGACATAAAGTGCACCGCAACATCTGCCACACACTGCCACACACTGCCATTATTTTATATCCTCCTTAGGTCCTCGGTTAAGGAGATAGAAGGATGAATTTTTTTTTTTACTTATTCAAGGTTCTATTCCTGTAATTAATTGGAACCCTGTAGCGTCTAAATATATGGTTTCTAAAGTTATGACATAACTTCTGCAGTGATGATATTACTTATATGTTACTGATACAACTTATTTGTTAATTATTTAACTTGTATAGTAATGAACATCTATATTGGTTATATAATTGATTTGGTTATGATATGTTGATGTGTTCTGTAGTTATGATATAATTTGTATAGTTATTATACAACTTCTATCTTCAAAGGATTCAAATTCATAATTTTCCATTTTGTCCTCCAAACACAAAAACACACACTCGCACACGTACGCACATGTGAATTTGCACACACATACACAATACACTTGCACAATTTTGTGTCTATGGATTTGTCATCCATAGAAGAAAATACTCCCACCTTATGCATGAGACATATTCTCATACCTAGCTACAGACAGTATGCATGTTTATCATGACATATTTCAAATCGTAACAAATACAACTGTCAAAAAGCCATCCGCTCACTGCGTTACCAGCAGATGTGGAGATACGTCATTGGAAATGCCCACCAGAATTCCCTGCTCCTCTGTGACATGTGCCAGCAGTGCCGACTGGGTGTGCTGTGAAGATGTTGGATGGTTTGACCCTGGTACACACAGCAGCTTCACAGCCCAACTCCTCCCGAAATCGCCAGACATCACAGTCACATAGCTCAGAAACACTGTGGGCCTACGGCCAAAGCGAGTTTCTCCTTATGTGTGCAGAGCGCCACAACCTCAAAGGATGATCACATAGTTTTAACGGAGCGAGGCCAGCAGAGCCGGAACGTGACGTGGCTGTATATTCTCGCTCACTTCAAATCGAAATGGGGTCTATTTTGGATACGGGTGTTCAAAAACATTATTCCTCTTCCGTCTGACTCTGCCAGTGTGCTATGGGCAGCGGGCTTAAGGAGAAGTCTTGACACAGTCCCTCGAGGAATTAAAAGGGACATTTAGGAGATTTCTTTCGGCTCAATCTTTAAATGCTGCAGGCTCTTTAAAGCTGAATGAAAAGCGTTGCTCGACGCAACATCCTAAAGGGCACCGCATGAGAAAGTCTCTAAAAGGATGCCGTTTCACCTAGACGAGGGCACTGAACATCCCAGGACTTGGTAGCTGCAGAAGGCATCTATTTACCTTTTGTGCTTCAGAGAGGCACAGGCGATGTGTCGGCCCTTCCAGGAGCAGAAGAACATTCATTATGTTGTTTTTTTCCACCATTACAATGGCCAGGCTGTACACCTTGCCCTGCAGCTACAAATCATCTCAAAAGACACGTTTCGAATGCAGGCACACACACACACACACACACACACACACACACACACACACACACACACACACACACACACACACACACACACACACACACACACACACACACACACACACACACACACATCCCCTGCTACCCTGCCTCTCTCCTTCTCTCTCTCTCTCTCTCTGTCTCTCCTGTTTCCCTCATTCTATTCCTCTCCGCCTGCTTCCCTCTCTCAAATTTCTCTCCCCCTCTATTGCCCTCTCTCACTCCCGGCTTTACTCCCACTTCTTCTTGCTTCTAACTCTCTCTATATTCTTATCTCCCATTCCTCCCTTCCTCTTTTTGCCAACCACTTCCCTCTTTCTCTGCCTCTCCCTCCCTCTCTCTCTGTATCTCTCTTTCTCTCTCTTTCCCTCTCTCTGAGTCCCTCTCTATCTCTTTGTGGCTCCTTTCCCCCTCCCTCCCTCCGAGCCTTGATAGCAGGGGCTATCTGTTATAACTCATAGCGGAGGTGGGAAGGCTTTCCTCAGGTTGTTTTTAGTTTTCGCTTTTTTTCGGTTGTTGCTCATTTTCTCTCTTGTCAGAATGATGCATTCCCCTCACACGCCGCGCCATAAGCGCACTCACGGCCGTTCTGCAGCGGTGGCACGCAGAAAAGCCTTAACCGCTAGCACTGGTTTGTTTGTTGTCTATCGGGTTTACCTTTCGGAGACAGCGTTCTTTCACGTCGCCGTGCTCGGCGGACCGGAAATAAACAGAACCAAGGCTTCACCTGTTGACCATCGACAGCGGTGCACAACCACAGCCTTCAGAGCACCCGCCAGAGACGGAAGGCTCTCCAGCCCTTCCTCATCCTCCTCTAGTACACAGGCTGGCGCTTGGTTGATAGTAGCGGGCAGTTAAGAGGCGGCCGCACTTGGCTGAGGGCAGATCTGTGACGGATGGGCCGTCACTGTGACATGCAGGTCTCCGGGGATCTGGCCACAGCAGCGCTCCTATTAATAAGCACTTAATCCAATCAATTACATGCTCCCAGGAGACCCACTGCTCACACTGCCTTCTCTGTATGCGATACCCCTATCGCCCGTTCTCCTCTTGTCTGTCCGTACTGTCTGTGTCTAACTGTATGCCTGTCTATCTTCCTGTCTTTCTGATGGTCTGTGTGTGTGTATCTTTTGTTCGTTTGTCCCTTGCTTATCTGGCTGTCCAACCCTTGTATGTCATTATACCAGTCTCCTGTCTGTGTGTTTGTTTGTGTGTGTGTGTGTGTGTGTGTGTGTGTGTGTGTGTGTGTGTGTGTGTCTGCCTCTAATCTGTCTGTCTGTGACTTGGTTGCCTGACTGTCACTTCTATCTCTCTTTTTGTCTTCCTGCCTGTGTGCCTGTTTCCCTATCCAGCTATGTCTCTATTATATTTGTTTGTCTGTCGGTCTGTCCTTGTACCGGTCTCCATTTCAATGCAATACACATTTTATCAGATTATTTTATCAAGTTGTAGCATGAATATGTATGAAAAATATGATGATTTGTACGTGATGATAGTGGTAATAGTATAAATTGTAGTAGTACTATTTGTATCATGTAACAAAAGCATGTGCTCATTTGCTGAAGCAAAACGGTTTCTAATATATTTCAAAATTTCTCATGTTTTATAAAGTAAGTAAAGATGATTAGTATTAGGTATCTTGATGTATTAGGACGAACAATCATATTAGTAGTTGCATTCAGCAAAGATAAACACATTATAGAAGTGTATTGTGCGAGGTGCACTCATAGTACGTGAGTTTAGGAAGAGGTGGGTGTGAGCAACAAACTAAATATTTTCCGAAGATGATGAAATTAGCGCTGCACACAGCGAAAGGGAGAAAAGCGGGAAAACGTATAACATTGACAGATCAATCACGCTTCTCATACCTTACTGTGATTACTGGTGCATGCAGGCAATAAAGTCGATTCCCAAGCTCTTTTTATCTCCACTGGCTGAATTTAAAGTACCACAGTCTCCCGATGAGCTTCATATCGGCTGCCACAATGCCTCACGTCACTGGCAACCACCTAAGCAGAAATGAAAACGCTTTTCTACAGAACCGAAGAGCTGTCGAGCTGGAAACAAAATCCAGGTGCGCTTCGGTTCACGGGTTCCCGGCTCCCTTTGTGTCCAGCCTGTCCTCTGTGGAACATCTACCAGTGCTCGAACGTGTTTCCTCTGCATGTTCCTGTCCAACTGGAGCATTGGCGTCAATGCTGCTCGCCTCTCCAAGGGATTCTATGTTCAGTCTTATTGCATCCATCACGTCCATGGGAAGAGCTGGGCAGAAACGGTCGCGGCGTATCGATCTATCACAGATAGCGACCCTCGGTCAAATACAACATTACTTAAAAAACATTGAAAACCTTCAATTATAATCTGTGCAGCGCTAATGATCCAAACCTCACCTGCACTCAGGATTTGGGAGGTTCCTATTATTTGCATGTATTGCATCCTGAGTATGGCGAGACATTAAAAGAATACTGAATGGTTGGAGTCAGGGTTCTTGGTTTATTTGCTGGCCCATGGTAGGTCGACATGCTCATCCTGCAGTAGCATCTGATGAAGAACAAAACGGCATGGGGAAACTGGAGCACATTGTTGACTAGGGCTGAACGATTAATAGAATTCAAATTGAAATCGTGATGTAATAGAATATGGTATACAAATCGCAAAGGCTGTGATTTAAAAAAAAAGTGATTTGTTACTGTTACTGACTGAAAATCAGTACGATTCGTTCATTTTTATTTTTATTTTACAAATCAATAGTTAAATAAAGAAGTTTATAATATAAATTAATCTCAACACATCGGCCTGGCCTAAAGGAAAGAGCAGTTTTTATGTTGGCTGCTTCCAATGTTGTGTTGGTCATGCTAAAGAATGATTTATTTATTTTTTAGTGAATAATTCACAACATAAGGAACTTAATAAATTATAAAAATCGCAATACGATGGTACAAACGGTTCAGCCCTATTGTTGACGTCACCACTTACTCCTTGAATGGGTTGAATGGGAACATTGAAAATATGCGACCTTGTGGCTTTTTCTCCATAAATGCCTGTTTACATGGATACTTCTCATTTGGAATATATCAATGACGCATCTCTGTCTTTGCTCCGGCCCTGAAATCAACGGAATCAGAGTACTCAGAATTTCCTGGAATAAAGTTCATCTAGTAAATACCACATTAAGACGACACTGCACGCGCTAATTATTTACCATGCAACAGAAGATTCATTGAATACATAGTGATCAAACATTGCTCATAATCCTATCAGATAAGAGTTAATACTTTTCTCTGTGATCTGCTTCTCAGCACCGTGCAAGACTGTATTAATCCTGTCGAGTTGGTTCGACTGTGAATGCACCTAAATACATAGGCTTATTCGTTTTCTGTTATTTCCGAGCCAATGTGATTCATCCTTAAATACCCTTAAGCCAAGCTTGTTTATGCCAGGATCTTCATGTCGACTCGAAAGCCTGGCGTAGATCCATCCAATATTTATGAACTATATATAGTTTAGGGAAAGACCATGAACTTTCATTAGCGTTTGTCATTGTGAACCAGTTACGTTGTGCAACGATATACTGCTTCTATAAATCGGAATAAATGCCGTTGCTTCAACGTTTAGAATAACTGAATTACACATTTCATTACATAGCAGCTGTATGCATTCCTATCTTTTCGATAGGAATGCATTAAATATGTTAGAGCTAAAACAATCTCTTTCCCCCACATTGTAGCTGTTGAATTGCCTTTTTAATCTCACACAGACCTGGGTTTATCTTCTTTTAAGTGCTTATTCTGGAGGGCAATGTGAATATTTGGATTGGGACACTTTTGATGGCACCCTGTGGGATATTCTTCTGGATAGGAAGAAACAGATTATCATGCTCAGAGCCAGGCGAGATAGGGAGGGTTCACTCTCGGTGTTCCGTATATATATACAAAAACAAACACAGCTCGCTCTGGTTCCTCACAGTAGCTCATTATAAATCCCTCGCTTTGCTGGACAAGGATGACCCCTTGGATATTACACACGCATGTTAAGTACATGTAAAGTGTGAATTTGACTTGTGGCATATGACGTGTGCGTGTAACACAAGCATGTTGCACACGCATGCATGCTACCCATGCTTACATTTTACCTGGGCATGTTACCTCTGCATGTAACGTGAACATGGATCAGCACATACACAGCACGCAGCCACGCGTCAACAACAGCAACGCGGCCCAGCCACTTTGTCGCAGAGCCCGGTTGCTTGCCTGCTTATCCAGTCAGTGTTTTGAGTGTTTTTTACTGTTTTTTTTCCCTCTCCGTGGTGGGCTGCAGCCAACTGAACACCTCGTTGGTTGATGTATCCCTCTCTAGTGTGCATTGGGTGTTAGGACAGGTTGCAAAGAGGTATAGATTGAAAATGGTTTGCAGCATAGTCGCATGGCGCGACTGTGTGAAGTATTCGGATAAAAACGTCGCAGAACCACATGCACACATGCATGCATGCTTCCTGCGCACGGTACGTGTGATGTTACATTTGCTGCATGCGTAGTGAGACACGTCGTGCTAACGGAATAATCCTGGAGCAGTCAACAGGCTATAGAAAACAATAATGAGTGTCAAACCATTTTCTCCAGTTCATCATTCTTTTGAATTAATTGGTATTATTCAGTAGTTATTAATTAACGTCAAAATACGACATTCCCTGCCTCACAGCATTGTTTTTTCTTGTATGGTATTCATTATAGTATATATAGAGAGCTGGATCCAAGATGGCTCACTTTCATTCTTTAGTCTGCAAATAGCGGCTGGTGTCTTGGTCTTGTTCTCAAAATCGATCTCTGCATATACTTCAGTAGCCTGCCTCCATCCCATGATGCATCAGGGTATATCAAGTGTACAATAGAGGCCTGCGTAAATACTGAATTTCAAATAATCAATGTCCACTAATAGGTGTTTAGAGTCAAATTTTTGCATTAAGGGAAAACAACAAGCAGTTCATAGAAGATGACCAGTGAAATACACATGGTTGATAAGTTCAGAAAAATATTCCCTCCTGGGTATGGAAGCAGGTTGCCCTTGGTTCACCGACTGTGTGCATCATTCTAAACTTATGCTTATACATCTGGATAACGTATAGGAACTACGTATAGGAAGGTAGCATGTTCCATTTCAGGCTCCAAGGCATGTACACAAAGAAGAGCGCTATGACTTTTTAGTTTTTTTTTCATACGTTAATTCATTCATACGTATGTACGCACGCCCACACTTAACCACACGCACAGATATGCATGCAAACACACACCCACACGCATTCACACACACACTTTCACACACACACACACACACACACACACACAAACACACAAACACACACACACACAGACACACACACGCAGGTATGCACACACATATACACATATACACATGCACACATAGGCACGCACACACACCCTCAATTACACAGATGCATACATACGCACGCACGCACGCACACACACACACACACACACACACACACACACACACACACACACACACACACACACACACACACACACACACACACACACACACACCAGAGGAACTCACACACACAGCAAAGACAGTTTCTTAGCCGGTTCAAGGTTAGAATGATAGTGGCCAGTACACAGACACACACACACACACACACACACACACACACACACACACACACACACACACACACACACACACACACACACACACACACACACACACACACACAGAGAAGCATTTGTAATTTCCTCTTCACACCAGTGAGCAACCCCTGTAGAAAAGATAAATGATCCATATTCTTTGTGAAGGCCCGACTGTAGACTTTAGGTGAAGGACAGGGGGAATGGTGGTGGCTGAATGATTGGAAAAACCTTATTGTGAGTTTGTGGATCAGAGTTAAACATTTTTCTAAAGTTTGTACACATTCAATTAAAATAGTAGGTTATGCTTCTTTTCCATCTGTGATTCATGGTTTGACACATTCATACACAAAGCGTAAATTATCCTAAATTCTTTAACACATTTCAATTTTGATCATTCCTCTCATCCTTGCTATCAATACTTTTACGGAATAACTCAAAACATTTATACAATCAATACTTTTTAATTATTTCAACTTTTAAACCCTCCCATATACACAAACGTTGGATTTATCTCTGCATTCTAGAATTGTTATATGTATTCATAAGTAAACAATAAAAATCCATAAACTATCACTACTAATATTGAGACCACATAGACATATTATGCATAACAAACCTCTAGGACTGTCAAGTTCTTGGTTTTACTTTCATAAGGAAGAAACCACTCTTGAATCAATAATATTGGGGGGCAAGAGGCATAAGCAGGCTGATATCTTTAATTTTTGAGTGATAGGCTATATTGATTTAGAAATAACATTAATTAAAAATAAAAATGATGTTCAAGGCTCCATAGTTTCTGGTAAACTATTTGTATTTAAGAGACTATGGGCCCTATCTTGCATCTGGCGCAATTGACTTAATCACTGGCGCATGTGTCGTTGCTAGTTTGCAACGGGCGCAGAGCGTTCTTTTCCCTCCTGCGACACGCGTCGGTAAATTAGGAAATGATCTTGCGCCCCAAGGGGCGGTTCGGCGAAAGGAGGAGGCGTGTTCTGGTGCAAACGTTCCCTGGTGCTATTTTGCAGTTTGAGAAACCACTTGCGCCACAAACCAGGAAATACCTGGTTTAAAGTCAGTGGCGCATTGTTCAGGTGCTATTTCAAGGGCGCATGCATAATGTCGCTTGTGCACCTCGCGCATATACTTTGCTTCTCTCATCTACCTAGCCACACATTCTTGGTAAATTATTTGGGAAAGAACAGCTGATAAAGCGCTAATAAGTTGTACTTTTAAATCAATGCATCTGCAAACACATATTTTCTTGACACAGACATCGTGTACATGCCCATAACTTTTAGGATTGATGAGTATTTGATCATGAGAAAACATTGTTTTACCGCGAGTGAGTGTTAAAAAGAATGAATGAATGCGGGCACGCGTGTGTGTATGTGTAAAAGAATTAATGAATGCGAGCGCGCGTGTGTGCGTCCATCTGTTTGAACACATGCAAACTAAACACGTAACGTGTAATACAGTCCATGGCAATGTATATAATAACGGGGGGACACATGCATATTACGAACACAAGTCGATAACGATAATGCATACAATACTGATAAGAAACGATGTTTATAATGTATTGCGTATATCATTAAATAGAACCACAGTTACCGCATATCATATGTTATATCATATAAGTTTTCTTTGCCGAAATTTATTTGAGGACTCCTGTGTGAATTAGGCCATATTATTTGGCCATAAACTGAGCCATTTGAAGTTTGAAATTCATGTGCATCTGTCTCATCGGAGACTGCAGACGCGCTGTCAAAATATCAACTCGTCAGATTCAAATGCGCTCATGCTCTTAAAGGGGATGGGAGATGGCACTCTCATTGGTTTATTCCACGTTACGCCCAAACCACACCTACGGGTGATTAGGCTTCTTCAGACCAACCCTTTTTAGATTCGCTCCGGGCGCAAGAGTCATTTCTTGCGCCGGTAAAGTAGCGACATCGCCATAGAACCGCCCACAAAGCTACTTGCGCTTGGCGCTTCTCACTTGCGTTCCAGACCGTTTAAATAGGGCCCAATAAGACTTATGAGACAGAAGGTCAAAACACCCCGGTTTTCACAACTTTGAATGACTGAACTTACTGAACGTTTACTCGTCTACAAACTAATTCACAGCATGTCAAAAAAGTAATTGGTGTGGCCGGGTTTGGTCAAAAGGACACCAGAAAAGTGTGTTGCTATTCTATAAATGGTAGGCATACGTTTTTTCTTTTTCATGTTGCCTGCGATGCTCCGTCAACTTTGGTGTTTAACGCCCGACAGGCTTTGAGTATAACCGCATCAGACTCGGCACCTTGGCAGGCCTCTCCGCGTCATCCATTGGGACCCATAATATTAAACACACAACAAAACCTAGAATGGAATCTACCAAAGTGTTGTCTTTCTACCTCTCTAAATAGCCCGATGTGGGGCTCTGTGGCTTGTCTGGGGTGACCCTCTGGGGTCACCCACTGACTTAGAGTAGAGTGCTCTATGGCAATAAGGTTCCCCATCGACCAATCGATCAGTCGTCCAAGACATTCTCTGGTTGACTACAGCCCCAAAAATTACATTGCATTGATTGCTCGCATCAGTTTTCTATTATAAATTACACTTTTTACAAGAGGTGCTTACATTTTCTCTGAATACACACTGAAATCTACAAATCACTTTTGAACTAAACAGCAAAAATAACATTTCTCACTCTAGAACCTTCCCGAACTTCATACTAGAACAATTATGCAAACTTAACTTCCTACATTACCTAACCTCTATACAGGTAATCAAAAAGTACTACGTCTGCTGTTCAATTATAAGACTTTTAAACTAAAATCGCCCTGGGATCACCTAGAACATCCTAACAACCACCTAGAACACCATGGCAACCAACTAGAACATCCGGCAGCCACCAATAATACCCTAGCAACCCCCTACAACACCCTAGCAACCCACTAAAGCTGCATGGAGACCAATCTAGCAACCAACATCAACACTTAAAAATCCTCCGGGAACAGCCTAGCAACCTCCTAGAATACCAGCTTCCTCCAAGGATATCCTAGCAACCACCCATAATACCCTAGCAACCACCCAAACATCACCATATAAAACAACATAATCACCATAGAAACCAACCAGAACATCATGGCAACCACCTACAACAACCTAGCAACCCACTAGAGCCGTATTGAAGCCAATCTGGCCACCACCTTGAACACTTAATAATCAGCCAGGAACAGCCTAGCAACCACCTAAAATACCAGCTTCCTCCAAGGATATCCTAGCAATCACCCAGAATACCCTAGCAGCCACCCACACCATGGAAAACCGTATATACACTGTAGAAACCACCTAGAACATCATGGCAACCACCTCCGATAGCCTAGAAGCAAACAGAAAACTACAGTACTTCACTTCACTCTAGTGTTTCCAATACACCAGGTATTTAAAACCTTATTTTTAGCACCGAAAAAATTGTGTTGCTGCACACCACAAGTTCTCCGGAAACTGTACTTTTTGTTCTAGCTGTTTACATTGAGGAGATTGAACCAGCAGTTGTTTTATGTCTGCTTGTTTATTAGAGTAACCTTTGCGTGCGACTGCCAGGTCTTACACATAAACACGTCAGCTGCTCAATATATTAAGCCCTAATTCTGACAATTTAGCCGCATGAATCTCTCAGGGTGCGGGCGGTGTTCCGAGAGCCCACCGCCTCGCCTGGCGCCGGACGGGAGGCGTGCAGGGCGGCGAGGTGCCAGGCGGCAGGGGGGCTGGGTTCATCCCCTCTGATCAGAGGTCGGGCCGAGTTATTAACCTCTGCGCCTGATTCACTCCGCCCTGTGTAAACAGCCTGGAGTAAATAATCAACACAGCTTGACCCCCGCCGACCTCTGACCCGTGCTGACAGCCAGCTGGACACGCTCCCGGCGGTGTTCTCCCCGGGTCGGCCGGCGGTCCCGGAGCTGTGGGGCGGCTCGGGCCGCTGCTCCACTGTTATCCTATGGATGATTTGTCTCCGGGACGTCCCCTCTATAAATCACATGCTTTCTATTACAGCACCTGTCCGCTCGCTGCACCACAACCCATTTTCTGAACCAAGGGCTCTCGCGGGACGCCTTCAGCCCGCTGAGTTATGGTGAAATATTGATACGGCCGAACCTGTAAATCAAAATGATGATGTATGGTCTTTATCAGCCCGGGGATGGGGGGACTGACACTTCTGACATGTTCTGTTAAGAAAAGTGCTTCGGTTAGGTGAAGATCCCCAGTGGTTGTGGTGTTTGTTTGCCGGTTATTGTTTGTTTTGTTGTTGTTGGGACGATGATGGTGGCTGGACCCTGTCCTAGTAGAATATGGGCAAACACACGCACAACCACATTCTCACTCTAACTCACACAACCGCAAGAAGTTGCTTTACAACGGTGGTGTATTCTACGTGACCACGTAGACTACACAGGTACACGCTGTATGCCTACTACAAAAAGCAAATACATTTTGCGTAAATGTTGTATTCTGATTATCTGTATAATTATTTTGTACGTTTAGAGGGGGGGGGTTGAATCCTCCATCTTGAGCCTCAAGATGGCAGCAACACCCATACACACATAGTTAAAAATATCTAATTGGACTGCATTTGATGATATTTTTCCGATTCAATATGCCAATGAACAAACCTATGTCTTCTCTAATGCATCACTTCTGCATTGACCCTCCCTCTGGCTAGAAGCCCTTAGCAGCTCATCTCTGAACCTGAGGTATTCAGAGTAAATAAGACTTTAACAATCTCGGGAATCTCACCTGGACGATTTCCCCAGGAGTGTAGCCACACACAACACGATCGCGGCTGGCCCTTGTGTTTTGCTAGCTCAGGCGCCCCCCCTAATGCCTGGATCATAAGAAGACAATCTCCCTTTGTTACCGTGATCGTGCCTCATTTGGAGTTCCACGGGCCTCAGCCAAAACGGCTACTTAGCTTTTGGACGACGGTGCACATTTCTCCCCGTGCCTCCCCGGCCTCCATGCTAATCAGGCTGCTTAGTGCCGGGGATGGTGGAGAGGTGGACTGTAAGAGGGGGGGAGTGGTTAGTGCAGAGCCAGTGAAGTGTGGGCCGTTCTGTAACCGGTGTTCTCATCAGATGACCAGGAGCCAAGCGTTAGCCTCCCAGGCGCCGAGCGTTACCCTCCTAGGCGCAGAGAATTAGCCTCCCAGGCGCCGAGCGTTACCCTTCCAGGCGCCGAGCGCTAGCGTCCCAGGCGCCGAGTGTTACCCTCCCAGGCCCCGAGCGTTTCCCTCCCAGGCTCTGAGCGTTATCCTCTTAGGCGCCGAGCATTAGCCTCCCAGGCGCTGAGCGTTAGCCTCCCAGGCGCCGAGCATTAGCCTCCCAGGCGCTGAGCGTTAGCCTCCCAGGCGCCGAGCATTAGCCTCCCAGGCGCTGAGCGTTAGCCTCCCAGGCGCCGAGAGTTAGCGTCCCAGGCCCCGAGCGTTTCCCTCCCAGGCTCTGAGCGTTAGCCTCTTAGGCGCCGAGCATTAGCCTCCCAGGCGCTGAGCGTTAGCCTCCCAGGTGCCAAGCATTAGCCTCCCAGGCGCTGAGCGTTAGCCTCCCAGGCGCCGAGCGGTAGCCTCCCAGGCGCCGAGAGTTAGCGTCCCAGGCGCTGAGCCTCCTTCCCGGCACCGAGAACTAGCGTCCCTGCGTTAGCCTCCCAGGCGCCGAGTGTTAGTGTCCCAGGCACCGAACGTTAGCCTCCCAGGCGCCTCACAACGGAGAGGCTGGGAGATGCAAGCACCCTGCGGATAGAATGGCGACATCATTTTCCCACTGTGATATGAGCTCATGTAACATCGGCTCCTAGAATACCGCGGCGGACGCGTCCATCCATCCATGCATGAGGCATGGGGATTGTCGCATTCAAGGTGTACAGCCAGTTTGGTGATGGCTGATTACCCTTGCAATGAATCCAGGCTAATGTCTGTAAAGCCCAGGCCGCCTCCCCACACACGCTTACACACACACAGCTTGTTGCAAGTGAAATTAATGTGTTGTGCCACGATGGTACTTTTGTAGTGGTAATGGATATTCCTTGTTCTGCCTGGCCATGGAAAGCACATTTGTATAGTGTTTGTTGTGTTAAGTTTATTAAGCATTTGATCTATGGCTTGATATTTTATGTGTCCACAGTTCACAGTCTTTTGCTTGTGTTCTGGTTGCTTTGTGCTCGTTTGCAAAGAGACATTTCCATGTACTCACTGCTGCACACACTAAGACAAACACACCCACACACACCCACAGACACACACACATACATGCACACACACACACACGCACACACATTGCCTCTCTTTATCTGTGAAAACTCAATTTGTCTGCCGTTTCTGTGCCAGACCATTGCTCATGAATACGTTTCACATTACTAACCAAAAATGGTAATACCACCAAATGATCTCAACGCAAGCCTGGGATGGCATGGGTCGTTTCTAAAATCGTCCCCAATGTCCATTTTCCCCAGCTGTGAGGCAGCCTAATTTGATATAATCTCCTCCCCGCTCTCTGGTTCTGATGAAAAGAACATGGAAACCAGCCTCTTGGTTTTTTCATCTTTTTTGATGATCTGCCTCATTGTTAATCAGCATGTTTTTGTTAATTTATATGAGATGTAATACTCACCAGGCCTCATCGCTTTTGGTATCAACTCTCATTTGGTATCGAGTAAGTCTGGTTAACACATTTTTGGCGATTTGCTCACTTTGACCTAGCTGCAGTATTGATACACCGGGACAAAGCATTGTACCATCTCAATTATTTGTACTATCACAATCATTCTGATTCATTTTGAATGATAAGCCTCATGTCAGCGAGATGATTACTGTAGGGGTTGTACACTCAGAAGTCAAGTCACTGAGTCATTGTCCTCGGGCAAAATTTGTTCATATTTGCCCTTTTTGTCCTTCATTCTGGCATGCATGCAATGAGAACAACAGAATTATAATGGCCTTATCCTCTTTCCTAATGTTTCTTGACAAACTCAAAGTCATTATGATTGCTCTAAAAAGATTGTGTCCCATTTTAATTTTTGATTAGAACACTGAAATCTGCTTGCTGATTTCAGTGATGCCTGCGGCTTCCCTCTCATGGGAGGTGAGCTCACTTGGTAAATAGTGCTCAGATAGTAGGAGAAGGCACCGGGGCTCAGTGGGGACCTCAGTCGCCGATTTAGCAGGCGGAGTGACCTGCCGCCTGTTGTCAAAGCAGCAGCCTTGCAAAATGAAAAAAAAGACATCTAAAGAGGCATTTTTATATACAAAGACAAGAGTGTTATTGCACTTTACTTTATTTGTATAGACATTTCACAATGATTAAACAAATCTTAAATGCATTCATATGCCCAAGACCATTGATACGTAATGGTCCGTCCTGTGACTTTTCCTTTGTAAATGTCTACAGAATAAAAACAATTCATCCACAATGATCGTCACAGGGTGTTCTCCGGTTCTGTGGTTTCGATCGAGGCAACTTACGAAACAGGGTCATTATTTGCAATGACGTTATTCCAACAATAAGTGGTGAACCCCCACCTCCCATTTTCTATTTACTATTGTAACAAGTATTCTGGTGTAGCAAGCTTTGTAGTCTAATTACAATATTTAGGAGTTATTTAGAATCGAAATGTATGCCTAGCTAGCTGTAGCCTGTTACTGCGAGGTTGCACACGCTGTTCTGCGCGTCGATTCACCAATCAGACAACCATAACATCTATGTGGACGGTTGTGTTGCAATCCTTTCTTTGACTTGAATGACAGGGACGTAGCACAGCTGTGCAACCATGTGGAAGGGTTGCGTTGATGTTGCAGAATCTGGCTGTGTCGCTAGCTTTCTGCTGTTGTCCATGCATGTAAAGGCTTGAAGGATCAAGGCTTTCTTTTTCTCTCCACTTAATTTTCTCACCATAGGACTCATCTCCATGAATCATTTAACGACAATTTAAAACAAATCTGGAGCAATCTCTCCCTTGGTATTCGCCCCCACCTGCAGTGCACTCTGGGAATTGTTCCCCCATTGGCTAAGTTTCTCCTTCAGGTGAACCTATGAACCCCTTTGAATCTGAAACAGAAGCAATGTTGCAAGCGAGGACAGAAAAACGACACTTACAAACTGCACGTTGTGGACACAGCATCTGCAATTAGCGGCATGCGAAGCAAAGTCATCGCAGAAACGGGTAAAAATAGGTCCTCTAAAATGTTGACAGATGGAGCTATCCTCAGGAACAGTTCCTCAACCTTTCATTAAAATAGGCCACAGCACACAGTGGAGTTATTAATGCACGGTGTCTTCTACTCCTGCTCTTGGCTGCCGTGCAGCTGCAGGAGCCACGCGATCACATTGGTGGGAGAACACTGGCTAATGCTAATGACTCCTCTTCAAACAGCACGAGAGGGGTCGGGAGAGGCAGGATAAAAGAGCCAGTCGCCGAGACAAAGGGTGCTGTAGTAATGATAACATTTATTTATGTCCCCCTCCACCCCTCTTCTTTTGCGTGGTGCTTCCAACGCGCAAGCGCGCACACACACACACACACACACACACACACACACACATGCGCGCAAGCGCACACACGCACACGCAAACTGACACACACATACACACCTTCTCACACACACACACACACACACACACACATATACTTGCAAATGCCCACACACACACACGTTCACAAAAATGCGCAAACACATACAAACACACGCACACACACAACCGTGCACGCGATGCGGAAGCCGAGGCAGTGGGCTCCATAGAGGCACCCTGCCTAGTTGGCAACTGCTTCCTCAGCAGAGGAGAACTTTTTAAACGTAATGTCGGGCTATGATGCATTGTAGTGGTTCATAATGGAAAGCCATTAGAGTACCATCAGACGTTGTGGCCCAGAGAGAGAATTTGAGATATTAACTCCATGCTCCCTTTTTCTTGTATTCCATTTGTTATGTTTTACTTATTTGTGTTTTCATCTTATGGTAGTTTCTTCGTTTGTTGTTTGCGGTGCTATAAGGCAGATAATCTGCTTTCGAAAATAGAATAAAATAGTGTCCCGTCCAGTCTGCGGCAAAAACAGCAGACTGAGCCTAGCTAAATGAAGGGGAGTGAATTATTATTGCAGTTGCTTTAGAATGGAATCAAGCAAGGTTCCAATTAATTTTTTTGAAGCACTTTAATGTGTACGATTAGGCCTGAAATACAATATCATCTATAATATATATCCATACTCCTCATCAGTAAGTACAGGTTCATATTGTCCCCAGAGAGAAGCTGCAAGTCTGGTACCAAATTAACTTTAAGTGACAATATTACCGGCAGAGAAACCGTCTTTCTCCGTGACTGTGAGTATCAGTACACATTTCAGCCGCCCCATCTCACCCAGTTGGCGGGAGGCCAGTGAAACGACAAGCAATAGTCCACACTCATCGTTGCTCAGGCCTGAAATTGAGCCCTCCACCTTGGGATCAACAATATGATGCATTAACTTAGCGAGTCATGGAGGATGTGTGGCTTTAATAAATTAAACATGATGGAGCAGCCATGCTGGTGACCTTAGCACTAATCCAGCATATTTCCATTTGTCAAATCGGTTAGCTACCTAGCAGCCACAAGACTGCCGTCTCCAGCAGCATCAAAACAATGTTTTCAGCTGTCCTCTCCCTCTTCGTTCGTCTGCACGCGTGTCGGCGCACCTGGGGCGATGGAGATGTTTGCTGACATGTCTTTGCAGTCACTTCAGTACATAAGACATGGCTGCTTAAATGTTTGATACCTTACCAAAGCAAGTCACCCATTCCAGCGCAAGGGAGAGCCTGAGCCAGTGTTCTGACAAGTTGCAAAAGGCTTTGTGAGATAATGCTTGAAACACGTACTATGAATAAGGGAAGAGGAGCGGTGGGTTTTCTGCGCAACCTCACTTGAAAGTGCCGTTAACCACAAACCATTGTGTGTGCTTGTGTGTTTGTGTGCACATGTGTGTGTGTGTGTGTGTGTGTGTGTGTGTGTGTGTGTGTCTATGCATGCATTCTTGTGCATAAATATGTGTTTATATTGGTGTGCATCCTTTTTCACATACATTTGTGTGTATATATGCATTAATACGTGTGCGCATGTGTGTGTGTGTGTGTGTGTCTGTGTGCATGTGTGTGTGTGTGTGTGTGTGTGTGTGTGTGTGTGTGTGTGTGTGTCTGTGTATGCGTGTGTCTATGCATACATCCTTGTGCGTACATGTGTCTGTTTGTATTGGTGTGCATGCTTGTTCACACACGTTAGTGTGTATGTATGCATTAATACATGAGTGTGTATGTATGTGTATGTGTGTGTGTGTGTTTGCAACATGGGTCACACACTGCAGAGCCAGCGGTATAGCGTCCGGCCAGCCTGTTAAAACCAGTACAAAGTTACCTCAGATTACTTTGACTGTTGCTTTAAACCGCCCTGGAGATAAGCACGCAGCCGGCAGCCTGCATCACACGTGTTGTTCTCTGAAGCACTTTGGGCCCCTGGTGCAAGCAGACCCCAGAAGACCCCTTTTCCACCTCACTCTCAGAAAGTAGTTGGATATTTGGTTGTTTTTTGCATACTTTACAGCAACACTAACATTTAGCTTTGTAGCGCCTGGGGATGGTGTTATTTGAAATGTGTGCAAAATGTTTTATTTACCATACTGATGTTAAACTGTATTTTTGTTAATATAGTGACATTTGGTTTCAGGATTTTTCAAGGAAAATGTCTAATTCATTCAGTTTCTTCTCTCTTTCATGTTCTCTTTGAAACCTTGTACCTTGTGAATTTCTCATAATAGGTTAGTCATTAATTTTTGTAATCAGTTCTCCATGGTTAAACTATGGAAATCACCCTGTGTTTGTTCAACCGCTCACTCATTAATTATTCATTCATATCTACTTTATTATTTAGGTTTTCCTGTTGTTGTTCTTTGGAGGGTGTGACGACACCAGATCAAAAGTGCCGGGAATTGAATTTATTCATTTTTCACGTTTTCCTTTGAAATGACTAGTTGGCAAGATTTTACTTGACACATTACTTCAATTTCCCTCTGGATTATACTACCTTACCACTTGAGATAGAGAGAAAGATAGAAAGATTGCAGTCTAAGCCTTACAGTTTATCATACAATGTTTTGATATTCCCTTGGAGGTGAAGTGAAAATTGAATATTCGCCCATGAATTGTGGCTATGGATTGTGTGTGTGTGTGTGTGTGTGTGTGTGTGTGTGTGTGTGTGTGTGTGTGTGCCTGGCCTGTGGTCATGCAATCAAAGGGACACAAGATAGACACTTTTCCCTTCGATTGACCAATCACAGACTCAACTGTGCTAAGTAAACCGGCACAATGTAGCTCATGATTTGGAACCTTTTCTGTTCTTAAACTTTCCATCCAGGGCTTAACACACCCAGAGGATTGTTTCTCTCTAAATGAACACAAATCAACATTTTACTATAATTAGCACAACAATACATGATACACAAAAGCAAAAATGAATATGTCATCATCATCCAACAGCACTGTTATCATCATAATGATTGTATTTATCTGGGTATCAAAGACACACAGAGCAGACTAGAGAGATAAACCACAAGAGATAGATAGTTTTTTGAAGGGGTCAATATCAGGGACGCCATTGTCACTTGCTGTTTTTCCCGTTCAAAGCTGGCCTTGGTATGAAGTGTAGGATTCAGTCCCGATCCCGCGAAACAGATCATTCCACAATCAATACTTTTGGTCGGTCCCTCACGGTTTTGAGATTGTGATAAATCCCTATTGGTGGTGTGTTGTTTAAGCGGTCCTTCAGAACCCTAACTGGGTTTTTTGGATGGAATACGGGGCTTTTAGAACGCCCAGTGGATATCCATCTGGCACTCTTGGGGCTGACACTAGAAGAAAGAAATATAGATCCTGCCAGTGAAAATCCCACCATAGATTCACTTGAACGAGACCTTGCATGACTTCCCTGTACAATGTCTCCAGCTATTTCCTTTTCCATCGGAGGAGCTGTGAAGGGGGCTTTTGCAGCCGGGCGGGGCTGCTGGATATTGAATCTGCGTTGAAAGCAATACTTCTATTAGCATTGAGTCGGGAGCCCGGTTCAGCCTGGCCACTTGCAGAATGCCTGAATCCTCATTTCTCTCAGGACCAACACGGCAGCCCTGCTGGGCCCTGCCCCGGAATTATTCAAAGCCCCACGCACTCACATAGCATCACAATGGAGCGGATAGATCACCCTCCAACTGCTTGTCTGGAAGGTATATTTCAGTCAGGGCGTAATTAAAGTGATGCTCAATCCAGTTGTCGCTGGAGTGGTGGCTGCATAGAAGCCGGAAGATGCACACAGCCTTATTTACTACTGGTGTCCAATATAACAGCCAAGTCCGATTGATCAAAACCATAATTGCCAAAGCCCGCTTTCAGCATGTGGCTGAAATATGCTTAGTAAAGCAACAAGACCTGTATGCGTTACACTCTCAGATGCCACTGAAATAATAGGACTTGCAAGATATTATGTTCATGCATATGCATATGCATCTGTGTATACATGTTACTTAGAACATGGTGTATGAACATCATTTTAAATAAGGTATACAGCGACACTGATGCTCTTGTCTCGTCATATTTTTTAATAACTGCAATGATTTGCTCAACAGGTAAAGGAAAAGAAGCTTGAAAGTTTAGAAAACACTCTTTTATAAAGACTGCTCATCTGTAACATAGCCCAATTGGATGCTTGTTGAGTTTCTCTCAACACATAAAAGACTTATTAACACGTGTCCTAAAGACTTTTGGAGAAAAATCTTGGACCTCCCAGCACCCTGTCTAGGTGGTTTACACTCTGCTGCCTGCAGGGTAATGAAATCATTCATACTTATTGTATGAGAGCCACTTCCTGTTTAATTAGAGTACATTTGCTTGATTTATTTACAAGACATTAGAGGGTAGACTCCCTGCAGTATATGGTGTACCCCGGAAGTGACCCGCAATTAATATGCATACCCTGGCTTTTAGTGGAACCTTCGCTGGGCAATTTAAGGCCTCCACATTTAGCCTTGGCTGTTGCATGTTGCAGTGGATACACACGTGCACACACACACACACACACACACACACACACACACACTCACTCTTACACACACACACAAACCCCTGCAGATACATACAAATTGTGCCAAAAGGGGTGGTAGTCATTTCCCATTTGCCAAGGAAACATGAAAGAGACTTATTATGTTGGATCTTCTTTGCCGTGAGGAAATTCATTTTTGAACACCATATTAAATAAAATACGCATACTGTTGTAAATGTTAATTATCTGGATAATTGGAGACTCTGAGTCTTATGTACATAACTATAATATTTATTGTTGGAGTAGCTTCCGTGCCACATTCATAAGCCACTTCTGTTGCCATTTAAGTGGAAGTCATGCGGACAAGCGATCCTGGAGTCTCCACAGTGTGTAGGCAGTGGTAAGTCATTCCTAACTGTATGCAATGTTTGGTCATACAGTCAGATATAGAGGTGAAGAAAGCCAGCTATGCAGACCATTCACTAAAACACTGTACTCACATATATAGTAAGCCTATAATAAACACCGGAGGTACCCAGGCATCATTTAATGGTTGTGGATCTCACATGGATAAAGAATCCATGATAAAATACTAAGGTTTAGAGAAAAGTTTAGACCATTTTGTGGCTTCCTCTAACTAATTGTTGTCACTCTTTTAGAAGTTTAGACGAGAGACTTAAGTCTGTGGTTCACCATCAAAGCACCAGAGGATTGTATGGCAGGGAATACAGATAAATCCAGAGCTCACAAATCAGCATGTTTTGTGTGTTTGGGGTCTTCTGTTCTTCTCCCTTCTAACCAGGACCTGAATGGCAGGTGTTTAAACAAGTGTCCTGATGTGCCTCTGTGATGACCGTGGGGTTTGAAGAATTAACATTTCTGTTCTTTCAGCTTCAGTGATGTGAGGTGCTTCAGCTCAGTGGCGTTAATGACTGACGGGATCTCCAGTGATGCAAATAAATCTAACTAACACAAGCCCGGTCCTTTGAGAAACTTCAGGGAGAGACCTCAGGAATTTCGCAACGTTATCGTCTACTTGCACTGCTGCACCCACTTTCTAACCTTGAAACCAGGCAGTGGGAAGGTAGGGATAAAAATGGCAGAGTTGAGTTGTAGACCCCGGTAATTAATCACAGTTAAAGACCCTGTAACACCGTCTTGCATTCTCCAGATGTGACTGTTTCAAAAGTCGAGATGATTGAGAGCCTGAGCCTCATTAAACCCTTTAAAGGACACGCACTGCAACATTTTACTTTGTGGCAGAATTCCCCCGCTGAAAAGACCACAAGGGACTCAGGTTTTATTCTCCTGTTCTCAATTAAATCAGAACCCTTGTTTTTATTCCTTCTCAGAAAGTAGCTCCCTTACGCGGGTCCCTCGGTACAATGCACACAGCCATCATGGTTACTGGACGGTGGTTTCACTCATCAGAACCCATTCGTACAGACGATACAAGCGTTGGATGGAGTGGGTGCGAGGAGAGTCCTGCGCATGCACAGGTGTTCCGTGTTGGGACCGTTGTTCAACACGCCGCTGGCACTAACCATCTGTGTGTCATTAGCGCGCACTAATCACGTGTGAGGATTAGGAAAAGGATGAAACATTAATTCATTCAATATTGTATAACACACCTTTTCTAGGATTTCACTGCGAGATTTGCAGCTCACACAGACACGGTGTTATCCACTCCCATAATGGGTTGATTCCCTGCGTTCTGCTAACCAGGGTCAGTTTCTCTCTTTTGAAAGCGACTCGTTTCGTAAATATCAACGATATTCATTCCAAGACTTATCGCCTTTCTCCTTTGTTTTTGTCCCCCACACTTGAAGCCCGGGGCCGTTGCCATAAGTCACAGTGCGGCTCTCCGGCGTGTCAAAGCCGTCTTTCGCTAACAGAAACATGTTCCTCAGAAGCCTGTTAACCATAATGAGGATAAATGTCACGCCCATGGTGCTTGCCGCGCACCGCCGCCTCCTAATGCTGACACGTGAGGAGCGGACTTTTAATCATCTTCATTAATCCAGCCTGCCTGGAGATATGTCGTGACCTTCTCATCCCTCGAAGATTAAATCAGTATAATGAACTTGATCAATGTTTTCGTTGGGCTCACTCATATCGTGCAGAGCTTCGCTCCCGACACTATTGTTATCGCCTGTTGTTGTCAGTTTAGTGGAAGAAGTGGGATTTCATTAAAAGATGAATAACTTGTGAATGACGCGAGAGGAAGTGGATAGCGTCACGTTCCTTTGTGTTTAAGCGTTGCCACACAATTATAAACGCTTGTAAGTGTATATAAGCGTATGTGTACTTTTAATATCAGGCATATATATTTAGAGTGCATCAAAGTGTATGTGCACTTTTAAAATTAGGTGATATATATACATATATATATATATATATATATATATATATACATATATATATATAGAGAGAGAGTGCATATAAACTAACCTTTACCTTTTAATATTAAGTGACATATATATAGAGTGCATATAATCTAATGTGTACCTTTTAATGTTTAGGGATATATATATATAGAGTGCTTATAAGCAAATGTGTGCCTTTAAAATGCCACTGAGCTGTACATTTCCAGCATATCACTATGCATATAATGAATAAATATTGCATGCAATATGAACATCACCCACCTTTCCATGCTGTCACCAAACATGTGGAGAGAGCATTCACTACATTCCCTGTAGCAGCTAACTGGTTGTGTAGCTCAGCATGCACCCTTTACGTAGCATACTGTATGATAGCTGAGTATACTAATAAGTAACAGTGCTTTATATCCGGCCCTGCGCTCGCCCTAAACCTGGATTGATGGAGTAACAAGCTCTTCTTGTGTCCCCTGCAGCTGCCACAACATCTGCTCCTTGTTCTCCTTCCCTTGGTGCTCAATGACCCTCTGTTAAAGAGTGTCCCGTAATGTCTGAATTATGCATTCTGAGGTGCACTACGCAGGGAAATAAATAAACGTGTTCGTCAGAAAAAAGTACACATTCTTCCCAGGATTTGATAAGAAATGTTATCTTTGCGGATCCAAATGAGTATGTGCACGAACGGCACAGCTAATTGATTGTGTGTAGGCCGCCCCACAGACGTTTCCATCACAGATAAGCAAATTAGGAATCCATCTTGCCTTTTAAATGCTCTAATTAATAGTCAGGTGTCGTCACTATTTCTTCTGTTGTGTTTATTCACGTTTTTCTTGGAGCTGCCTCATTTTTTCCTAATCAAAATGTTGATTTCAAATAGCCAAATCCAATTTCATCGTTGACTTTTGATCCTGAAACAGGAAGTGTTTGCCGGCATCGTCGCTCAATCATTTCCCAGCTCACCGTGAACCCAACAGCACCCAGAGTAAACAATTGACGCGCCCATGCCTGCTCGGCCATGAACCATTACATTTAGAAAATGGTCTATAAACACTAAGGCACTCCAATACGCAGTTTACCAGCATGTGCAGTAAATATTTTAAAAGCATTGGTTTTCCAGCGAGCAGCATCTTGAAGTAGTAGAAGTACCCTCAGCTGTATTTCTGTGTTTGTAAACACACAAATAAAGCTGACAATCACAGGACTTTTATTTGAGAAGATAAACTGCGTTGCTTGAGGAGAACCACCTTTGATCAGCACTGAGAAAAGCTAAACAACATTTCAGAACTAGGCCAACCAGCTGCAATAAATAGCCTATGTAGCGTTGTCATTGTCTCAAATGATCATATTGTTGTATTGAGAGGTCTGCATCTTTCAGCTTTCTAATTCCAAAGCAGGATTGCACATTTAGACCTTCAGAGAGACATAGTAGTGTTGGACCGTGCCCTAGTATTGATGTGCAGCTATCTTGATTACTCCTTGAACCCGGTTCAACAACCTCTCTGGCATTATCTTGAAGGCCCAGTGTTTGGCCCACCTGCCTCTCTGGGAGACCTCAAGTGAAGATACCTTGTGTTTATTATCTGTCTTTATTCCCAGGGGGCAGAGGGGACTGCTGGGCTCAGTGTGCTAAGAGGCATGCATATTTTTCTGGGCCGTCAAAAGAGAAGTCGGCCCTTTGTAATTCATGCCATGTATGTTTTAATAGCTGGCTTTGGACTGGAAAAGGAAATTAATATGAAAGACTGTTTTTTGGCGTCATAATAATCATCAGACTCCATTATTAATTTCATTATCATCTGAAAGAGAGAACTGACCCAATATTACCATTACACATTACACAGAATCCCATTAGAGATTCTTGACCTTGTTTACCCAAAGCATTCTGAGGCTCTCTCATATTCGCGCTTTGAAACCGATCACAATGCGATCGGTTTCAAATCGCATTGAAACCGATCGCACCGATCGATGCTTTCTTTCCGGTCTAAACAGGTGTTGAAGGTTGCATGAGAGAAGCTGACAACTGTTGTCAAGACCCCCTCCAGAGAGGTTGTGTACACTGAAACTCTTTTGAAACTGGTCAAGTAACGTGCTTCACTCATACGTAGAAGTTAGTCAACAATAATGCAGCAGGGGTGGATTATGCTCAACGGATTTGACACATTGCCTCGCTGTACGATTCCTAACCCTCACAATTATGAAACATTTATCAGGCTAAACTGCCCTACGTGTGTTTAGGAGGCGGATGTTATGAGCGCCTTGTACCTATGGTGTTAACAGAGTTGTTTTTTTAATGAAGATACAACAAATTTTCAAATACGGTTCAAGAATCTAGATATTTCTCTTTGGTAAACATGTCCCTTTAAACATAATTACATATACGTAAACATGCTATGTGATGTATTTTCTTATAGGTTCGATTTGTGGATACTTTAGTTAAACATATAGCTAGCCTGCTTCCTCACGGCCACCGGGCCATGTTTATACCAACAGTATGTGGTTTTATTCTGTTTGCTTTCTGCCTCCAGACTTACTTGCATACATACACATAGCCTCTAACTATCTTCACTTTCTGTCTTACTCTCTCCATTTCTCCTAATGCATTCCTCATTTGGTGCCTTACTTAATTTGTAGGAATTAAGTTGATGCATATGTATTTCCAAACATACAGTGTCAAGTGTGAGGGTTTTACATTATGCCTATTAACATTGGCAAGGCCCTTCCCTGTTCCAATCCTATTTGATTTGTAGTGCTTGGCGGCCATTTTAGTCCATCTTTGAGTGAGTGCACTGTGACTCTACAGTGGCAGCTTTAAGTTAGGGGAGTCTTTATGTGAATAAATCGCTTTGACATTCTTTAGTCCACTCCAATATAAATACACATCCATCATATATTATATTCTGTCTTTCCTTCCGTCCTCAAGCTTAGTTTCTGCAATTTCTTTGTATTCTTAAAGATATCCCACAATATCCCACATGTACGGTAGGCCTACATGTGGGATATTGCCCCAAGCAAAAAGAGAAGAAAAGAAGCATGTCATTAATGTTTTGTGACTTGTGCTGAGTCCACCTTTTATGTTGGCACTGGGGTCAATATCTGAGGAAATAAATAAATAAGAAGAAAAACAAGCTGCGTGATTGAGCCCATGCTTTATGGCTGGCCCAGGGCTAGCCATTTGCAGGAGATAACCTATAGGAAGCTTTGGCTTTAGCGTAGCCGCTTAAGCACACATGGATCGCTTTGAAAAGCATTCACCGGCTCATAGGTGGTTAGCACTCAGCTTGATAGCTGTGACACTTTGGCTTTAGCATGGATGCTTGAGCACACATGGATCGCTTTGAGCCCGAACAGCAAACAGCGGCTCATAGGGTGCTTGCACTCTGCTTGAATGCTGTAATAGGCTTTTGTTCTATATGGACAAAGTGATTTGATTAGGGAATGGATTAGGTGTATAATAATAATGAATGAGCGATAATAATAATAATCGTCATCTTCATTGTCAACATGATAATAACAGTTATCATGTTCAGATATCCTCTGAAGTTGCCAAGGTGACTTCAAAATAAGACTTTTAGTAAGTAGCAGTGTGTGCTCCCCACGAGCCAAAACACAGTGATTAGAAGTCATTCTTCGTCAGTAGGGAGGCGCTGGGGCTGTTCCGCCGTTATAACGGGCTTGTCGTGACTTTAGTCTGTGTCATGTCGCGTGTCTTTTCAAGCTGGAAGGTGAGATTGGGCCATTCTATGTACCCCCTGCTCAGGCAAAGGGGGGTTGAGAGTCAAGAAACTTGATCACCGCTAGAGCATATAGAGAACAATAAGACATGGGCTGATAAGATTAGCCTGCTTGGGTTACGGTGAATGGCTGCTCATTAGCCGTGACCTTCTGCGGTGCCCATGCAGTTACATACCCCCCCACCCCGTTCTGTTGTCTCGATCAACCTGCTGGACCAAAGCTGTACTCTGCCTGGTAACACAGCCCTCTGTTAGAAATAACGCCGTGAGATGAGGTGTGACATTCGGGTTTGCGTCATAAGACGTTTCAATTATTGCTACTCATGTTGTTAAATTAACAAATTCAACACGTTTCCGACCTGGCTTGTGTTATACGTTTTCAGAATATTTAGTTTTTTGTGTTTAGTTTTTTTATCTGAATATGATCACCAGTAATAGAGTAACAATGTTGTTGATTTTGTGATTATCATCATTCAGTTATTACACATTGCTTTTGAACATTGGAGCATTGCACCTGACATCAATTTGCTTTCAGATGTCTTATTATAACATCATTAAGTTAAATAAAGGTTTGCTTCCGAGCTTCAAAAAGGTGTGAAAGCGCAGTAATGGTTCACTTTGATGCTATAATCTGAAAGCTGAATACCATGGGATCTATATATGATCTTAATGTTCAAAAGCATTACCCAGAACCTATGAATAACAATGATTTATGATCTAAATTTGACCTTATGACATGAAACTTCTGATTGTGTTCATGAGAAAGAAATTCTAACCTGTTAGCAAAAGTGAGCATCGCTGCCGTGAAATCATCTGTTATACAACAACGATGATGTAGCGATGACGATATCAAAAGTAAAACGCATGTCGATGTTTCCGTTGGTATGGGTGTGCAATAACAAATGAACATTTTATTAATAGTTCATCATTTGTTAGATCAGGGACTGTCCAAGTAGGACAAAGCGATGATAAACGTAGATATATATTTACATCCTGTCGTAGTGAGAAGAACGAATGCGTGTCTCCAGAGAGCGCAGTGTGGGAGGGCGACGTTTTCCCCTCAAATGATCTTAGCAGAAGGGTTCAGTGCATGCATTAATTACACTTGTGCATTTACCGTCGACACATGGGAAAACAAACAGCCTGGGAAGTGACTAATAGACACTGTCAACCCCATGCACGTGCCTCCCAAGGTGGATGACATGTTCTTTTTGCGGTGAAGGAGCATTAGCATGAGGTCTCTTTAACGGAATCTGTGCTACTGATCACGAATAATGAAAAGCATTTAACTCCCCTGATTGATTTCCAACCACAGCCCACCTACGATCAACTTCATGCATTAGCTCGTTTAATAGAGTGGCCTGATGATCAGCCTTTGAGGAGTCTCACCATGACCTAGTAATGTTCCTCCCGGCATTAGCATAGATATATTCGATTAATATTCAACATTGAATTTCTTAATTGAGAATCCAAGTCTGCATTCAAATTAGCATGTGATTTAGACAGGGTGTTGCTTTACCTTGGATGGATGAGTATTATTATTATTATTCTTTTTTTCGCTTCATTTGAAATTCAGATCCACCTCAAGCTGTTAAAGGCTTGTCAAATTGTAGGCAAATATAATTATTGACACTCTGTAGCTCTCATCGCAGGTCAGAGATCAAGGCACAGTGGGGTGGCATCCGGTAAGGCGCCACATGACCCCACCATGCCCCAGATTTAAACCGTGGCCCATTTCACATCAAGCATCCTCCGTAATGCTTAGCTGTTTGTTAGCTACGAAAGACTGGAGCTCGAACCTTCATCAGCGCCTCTGTCATTTGACATACCCAAAAAAAAAACACGTTGACTATTCTTAGTATTTGTGTAATCATTTGAAGACCAGATTGCCTTAAGGGCGACTGAGTCACCCTGTGAGTCACCCTGCTCGCCACAGTATCGCCACCGCTGTGTCCTGACGAAACGAGTGACCGTGACGGAAAGATGCGCTCATCTCCGATGCTAGGAGGAGAACTTTACTTCACCTCCCATCACCACGATGGGTTAGCAAAGCAGATGGATGCGCTGTAGACTGTCGGATGTGCACTAGTACCATGCCTCAGTGGGCTGCTCCTTGGTCACTGGAGGTTAGCGGCAGGCAACATATTGGGAAATTGAAACAGGCAGTCTTCCTCGCAAGCAAATAGCTCTTGCCCTCCCCTCCTCCGTATCCGCTTCCACGGTTTAGTTTCACTTTCAGTTTGTTGTAGGCTCGGTTATCTGACTCTCTTCACATTATGTGTGCAGATCCACTGGTAGGTAGCCTTCTGCTTTTGAAGTAAATGACAGCACTACACTTTGTTTTTCAGTGTTCTGCCTCATGTGAGAGGAGATTTGACATGAGCTATGAACATCGGTTCCCCCTCATGTCCTTTGTTTGAGAACACATAGGCAACAAGAGTATTTATAGATCTACAGCTAGGTTCTTATCCTCAACTTGGCTAAGACGCCGCCACAGATTTCCAGTGGATGTTTTATTTTTTCGGATAAAGAATGTCTGCAGGCAGATTTTTAACACCATTTTTATCTCATCGTACATTGACTTCATACTTCACTACTTTGAAGGAAATAAAGTTCATTAAGTTACAACACTGCAGCATGCTGTGTTTTCCACCAATGTTGCATCTCTCTCACAATTCTTTTTTTTTTCCCTCTCTCCTCCCTCTCGCTCTCCTTCTCCCCTTTCATATTTTCTCTATCTTTCCATCACACCCTCTCATTTCCCCCTTTCCATCCCTCACATCCCCCTTCCCCTCTCACTCTCCCTCCCCTTCACTCTCTTCCCCATCCTCCCTCTCCATCTTTCTCTCTCTCCCTCCCCCATCTCACTCCATCCCTCTGTTATTTCTCTATAATTTCTATCATTTTATTCTGCTCAGCGCTCTAGCTTTGTGCCGAGGTCAAGAAAAGATAGTATCGGCACAAAGCAGAGACTTTGTACACTATTTGATTCGGGCGACCAGTGAGATCAATTTGAACCGGGCTGAGTCCCAGCATGGTGCGCTTCTTATGGCTGCTGGTGCGTGTTTCTGACCGGGATTATCATGCTCAGTCGATTGAGCGCCCTGGCTTTTTCCTGAAGACAGCAAGGGAGTATAAAGTACCCCCCCCCCCCCCCTGCACCTCCCTAAGCCCTGAACTTCACATCTATCGTCCATGTGACCTCTCTTGAATGTAGACTACTGTCCCTCTGTCCCCTGTTGATAGAAGATTACTGTCCGCATGTCCTCTGGACATAGACTACTTTCCCTTTGTCCCTTGTTGTTTTAAGATGACTGTCCACATGTCCTTTGGACGTCGACTACTGTCCCTGTGTCCCTTGTTGCTTTAAGATGACTGTCCACATGTCCTCGGGGCGTAGACTACTGTTCCTGTGTCCCCTGTTTATCATAGGCTACCTTCCATGTGTCCTTTGTGGACGTACACTATTGTCCACGTGTCCCTTGCTGATCATAGGCAACCGTCCACATGTCCTCTGTTAATCATAGAATACTGTCCACCTGTCCATTGTTAAACATGGATTACTTACCATGTTTCCATTGTTAAACATGGACTACTGTCACAGATCACAGACTTCTGTCCATATGTCTCTTGGTTATGGCAAACCACTGTCCACGTTCCCGTTCTGGTGATCGCAGCCTGTGCGATGACTCATGTACTTATGCATGTGATGCCCAGTGAGAGCTCCCGCCGAAGGCGCCTCTTTATCAATGCACACAGATTGCATATGTATGCATGTAAACATGCTCCGTATCAAAGTTGTTTTGCGCATCGAGGGACGACATCGTATTTGTTTTTGGTTATTAGTGGTGTGTTTTTTTTCGCCGGTTAACAGGATGGCCGGAGGCTGTTTGCCTCTGCTGTTTTAATTCCATAGTGTCCGCAGCAAACAGATTTTCCCACCCACTCACAGTGTACATAGGGTCCACCTGCAGCAGCTTCCACTTAGAGAGAGAGAGAAAGGGGGGGGGGGGGGGGGGAGGGAGAGAGAGAGAGAGAGAGAGAGAGAGAGAGAGAGAGAAATGTGAGGGATGTCCATCCCTCACATTTTAACATATCTGTGATGAAGTGATGCTATTCTGTAACACAACACATCTGTTTAATTGATAGCGGGCTATCTCTATAATTAAATACAAAAATGATTATCGTACCCCTACTACCCCTACCCCTACTTGGTAGTGATAGATGGGTTATTGTCATTTATTGTTGTAAATTGTGCTATTCTATGCTAATCCATAATTATAACGTCTGTTAATCATTGTGCATTATGCATTATGTTTGGTGTTATTGCCGAATTGATATATATATATATATATATATATATATATATATTTTTTTTTTAAATTATTCTAATGATTGTTTTCCATCCTTTTTGCCTTCCTCTTTGACAACCTTCACCCGCTCCTTTCATAGGTAAGTCCATATTTACTTCATATTTCCCTGTTGGTGATGCATGTGTACAACCTGAGCAACACTACACCCCCGTCCTTCTTAACATGGTCCCACGGTCCAGGGAGAACCCTCTGTCCTTGACAGCCATTTCTTTACCTGGAGGGGGTCATTGATATGTGAAATGAACAGGTGCAGCGGAAAAAAAACCCCACACACACACGCATGCAGAGACATACATACACACCTGATTATTTACAGAGTGCATGGCTGGCCGGATACAGTGATTACATACGTGCTGGTTATCTAAGCCGTCAACACCACAGGCCTCGTCATGCATCCTCTCGCCATTTCCTGGTTTCCTGTAAGCCGCCGTGCTGTCGTGCAGGGCAGCAGGATACATCAAAGTCCCCCGCTCGCTAATGTCACATCCTGTCCTGCTTGACAGATTCATATATATAAGAACATTACATAACGAGCGTCATTTGTACTGTTCATTCATTTCATTTGGGCTTGAACAGAGGACACTCAGTGAATGTATTGAGATGCAGTCATACATGAGCAGAGCGGGTGCGCAGGGCACATGGTCAAGGGTGACGTTTGAAGATCCGTCTGGCTATAAGGCGTTGACCTCATAGCCCTATCATTAAAAAAAACAACAGCATCCAATTAAAAATATATATATTTACTTAATTATTTTCCTGTTAACTATCATTTATTGCTGGAAAACCCAATTGCAGACCTCTGCGTCCTTCTTGCCTCTTCAGCACCCCACCCCCCCGCTCCACATTAATTGTGCTGACCCTGAAACTGACAGACCCCCCCCCCCCCCTCCCCCCTCAACACTCAGGTGTTTAGCAGCCAGGCGTATCACATCCATACGCTGTCACCCCATCACGACCACTTCACGCACTGCCACTCAGACGGCGCGGGGGGGCGCTGTGAGAGATCAGAGGGCTGAGGCGGGGCGCACCGCCGCTGGATGGATGGGTGCTTTGGCAGGATAAAGTGTGTTGACACGCCAGCCATCGCTCAGCATGCTGATGCCGCCGCTAACGGGGGAGGGAGGGAGGGGGGAGGGGGCGGGGGGGAGAGGTGGCGTATCATATGTGGAGACACGCACACACGCAGGAGGACACGCACTCCTGTTGGGAAATCTCTGCGGGGGATTTCTTTTTTTCTCGTTATGTCATGCTCACTCACACACACACACAAGCGCACACACACACACAAACACACACACACGCGCACACACACACATCTGGGATAACTGTAGGTCACATACGTCTTCACAAAAATGATGATTCAAAGGATGTGGAAAGAAACTGGCAAAAGATTACCCGGAGGATGAATGAATGAAGTCAAAATATGTCAAACGTAAGAAGGTATCCTGGTGCCTACACACACACACACACACACACATACATGCATATGTATACGCATACACACACACTTGCACACAAACACACACACACACACGCACGCACACACACACACACCAAACACTCACACAAGCATCCATCCACACAACATAAGCTCAAAAACAAAGGCAGTGATGAAAGATAAGGCAGACTAACAGACTGGAGGACAAAACTACATACATTCAAAGACTTGAGACACAAACACACACCTGTACACACACACACACACACACACGTACACACACACACACAAAACAATTTACACAAACACACACACACACACACACACACAAACATACCAACTTGTACGCACACACACGTAGACACACACACACACACACACATACACACAGGCCCAGGACAGGAGTGTGGCTGAAGCCATGGGCCATTTCTTGCTGCAGGTACAGACGCTCCTCACATCATTACACTCACCCGCCACATATACCTGCTCCCCTTAAATAGGACAGGAGAGGGTGGGAGAGAGAGGGAGGAAGGGGAGAGGAGGGGAGGAGGTTCAAGGACAGAGAGAGAGATGGAGGGGGAGAGAGAGAGAATGGGGGGTGATTGATCTAAAGGGATTTGTGTCTGGCCGTGGCTCTCATCTACACCGCGTGCCCCTTCCATCCTCCCCCCCAACCCCACCCTCCTCCTCCTCCCAGTGCCGCGCTACGGCAGCCACGGCCCATAGATCCAGCCGTCCCAACGACGTCACGCTGATGTAGGAGCCTGTCTACCTGTGAGAGAGAGAGAGAGAGAGAGAGAGAGAGAGAGAGAGAGAGAGAGAGAGAGAGAGAGAGAGCGGGGACAAAAGAGGTTTGAGTGAGGTTGGAACAGCATTTCCATTCTTCCCATCTCTACTGCGGCTAGCCGTGGTCAAGCTCCGATCTGGATGGAACGGGGGGTTTTACTTTCTTTCACTTTGTATCTGTTCCAATCAATCATGTTGCTGGAAGTGGGAATTGTACAGGCCTTGAGTTGGCTAACAGCGACACACACGCGGCCAGTACTAGTATACGTTTCCCGGTCAGTAGACAAGACCTCATCCTGTCCGGACAAAACCATTCTTAGACAATGTGTTTGTAAAGGTTTCTAATCAACACTGTGTCGACCTGCCACTGTAATAATAAACGTATTCAAATCCCCTTCGGATGAATGAGTCATCCACCAGCAAAACTTACTTTCTCTAAGTCAAGCCTTGTTTTCTCTCGTTTGTCAGGAAACAGTGCTTGACTTCGGCCCTTTCAGTTTTAAGATTACGTTCTGTTAGCATAGTAGGACTGCTGGATCAGGAGTTCTGCTGTAACACAGTAGGACTGCTGGATCAGGGGTTCTGCTGTAACACAGTAGGACTGCTGGGTCAGGGGTTCTGCTGTAACACAGTAGGACTGCTGGGTCAGGGGTTCTGCTGTAACACAGTAGGACTGCTGGGTCAGGAGTTCTGCTATTACTCAGTCAAACTGCAGGATCCCATATTATCAGCAGGCCATTCTAGGATCGGTCACACCATTGAGAGAAGGGCCAGATGCCTTCCAACATGTCCCTGGGAGAGTGCCGTTGATGGCGAGAGAGTGCTGGGAGAGATGAGAAAGGTGAGATGGGATGGATGGAGGACAGTGGGGAGGGCAGGGGGGGGTGCTCTTGTTAGGGGCCAGAGATGGGGCCCCAGCCATGGCTCTACTCCAGTGTGCCTGCTGGCTCCATCCTCCGCCGTGGAGTGCCGGGTTACGCGTGCACCTGTTCAACCTGTGGACGACGCCGGCATCGCTAATGAGCCAGGAGGGCCTGCACTTCCGTAGTAGACTGTAACCCAGGCAATGGCCCCGCCACCTACCTGCCTCACCTCCAGAGGCTGCTGACAAAATGACGGACAAGGAGAGGGCCCGCTGGCCTGATGGGCTCCGGTCGATCGCTGCGCCTGAAAGGGGCATTCAACCTCACTTTCACTTTCTTTGTGTTCTTCTTCTTCATAGCGCTGTGAGGTTGGGGATGGGGAGTGCTACTATGGACAAAGGTATCAGTATTGCAGTTATAGTTAATATTATTAGGACAAGGGGCTGTAGTAGCAGTGCAGTAATAGTAGTAGTCGTCGTACTTATCGTGGAGTAGTAGTAGTAGTAGTGTAGTAGTCATTTTAGTACTAATAGTAGTAATATTACTAGCATTGCAGTAGTATTAGTAGCAGAAGAAGTAGTAGAGTAAGAGTAGTATTACTGATGATAGTATAGGGGTAGAAGCGGAGGTAGTAGTAGTAGTCGTTTTGTAGTATAGTGGAAGTAGTATTATTTGAATAGTTGTAGCAGTAACAATATTATTAGTAGTACTAGCAGTTAAACAGTGGACAGAGTATTATTACTATTTGTGGTACAAGTTTAATAGTAGTATCAGTTGAATCAGTAGAAGCAGGAGTACAAGACGTTATACCAGCAGCAGTGGGTATAGTAGGTACTATTAGTAGCAGTATTAGTAGCTGTAGTAGTACTAGCAATATGGCTATTGCTCGTTTACTTCATAATTGAACCCAGCCCATATTATCCCGTCCTGTCTTAACTTCAAGTACTGTTCCCGCTCTGTGATGAAGTGGAGCTGTGAACAGAGAGAGAGCAAACATTAAAAGATAGTGGAGGGAATAAACTGTGGGAGGCTGAGTGTGTGAGTGAGGAGGTGTCACCAGCACGACGTGGAGCCACGGCTGATAGAAGGTCTCCAGATCAGGGCTTTGTCTTTCACACCTGTCCCTCTGATGGGCCCTGGAGAGAGCCTCTTCATCACATGGCTTCCGGCCACCGGCCTCTGCTGTGTCACTGGTCAACTTCAGACACCCTTGTTCCTCTGGATTACCCCTCCTGGCTGGGCCGTTCATCTCCATTCTCTCTCTCTCTCTCTCTCTCTCTCTCTCTCTCTCTGTCTCTCACTCACAGTCTCTCTTTCTTTCTCTCTTTCTCTCTCTCTTACCTTCCAACACAGTCTCTATCTGCCTCTCTCTCTCTCTCTGACTCTCCCACACACGGTCTCTCTCTCTCTCACTCACTCACTCACTCACACACACACACGCACACACACAGTCTCTCTCTCTCCCTCTCACTCTCTGTCTCTCTCTGTCTCTTTATCTATATGTATCTCTCTCTCTCTCATTCTCCTCTGGCTTGTCATGGCCTCTGGCTGCTCATCTTTTGATCTCCTTCACAGTCAACAAGCTAGAGATATGAAACCACTTTCACTGGCACGTGATACCTTTAAACCAGTGTGTGTGTGTGTGGGGGGGGGGGGGGGAGCGTGCGATTCAACGCACACTAGCATACATATGCCTCTTGAATGTAATGGATGGAAGTGGAACAGATGCGTGATGGAACCTGACGTGTCGTACCGTTACCGGAGAGAGGGGAGACTGAGGGTGGAGGAGGCCCGCTGTCTGTGGCCCGGCTCTGTGTCTACATCACCGTCACCACCATTAGGCCCTCTCTCTGCCTCCCCTCAGCCCCCGTGTCTCTCACACTCCTCAGTGGAACCGGTGAGAGAGGAGGGGGGGGACGGGAGCATCCCCGGGGGCCCGGCCTCACACCTCACTGCCGCCCAAACTCAAATTGGCTTCTGCTCCCGCCGTTCCACTCCAGTAAATACCCCCCACCCCCACTACTCCTACCCTTAGGGGGGCCGGCGGGGAGGAACACTGACACAGAGTGAGAGAGACAGAGAAAGAGACAGAGAGAGATGATCACATGTATACACTGGGAGAGATGATCACAGATATTGACAGAGAGTGAGAGAGAGATGGAGAGAGGTAGAGGGAAAGAGAGAGATATTTTCCCAGATATAGACTGAGATATATATATATATAGAGGGAGAGAGAGAGAGAGAGAGAGAGAGAGAGAGGGAATGGGAGAGATAGAGATCATCTCAGATATAGACTGAGATATATATACATATGTATATATAGAGAGAGAGAGAGAGAGAGAGAGAAAGAGGATTTCATACATGTAGACTGAGAGAGAAACGATCACAGATGAAGACAGAGAGAGAAAGAGAGAGCGATAGAGAGAGATGTTGATCACAAATAAAGAGAGAGTGCGAGAGAAAGAGATCACATTTATAGATAGGAAGAGAGAGAGAGGATCACAGATATAGACAAAGAGAGAAAGAGAGGGATGATTACATATATAGAGAGAAAGAGGTAGAGAAAGACAGAGACAATCCCATATAGAGGCAGAGAGGGCGCCTGAGGGAGGGTGGTCGAGACGCAGGGCAGCCACTCTTCCACGATGAGTGTGGAGGTAAGGAGATGGAACGGGGGCGGTGAGTGGGCCGTGTGTGTGTGTGTCTGGGTGGGGTAGCAGGGGGGCTACCGTGTTTTTGGCCCAAATACACGCATGGCACAGCGTTAAGGTGCAGAGCCCATTTAGTCGCATATGCCTGCACACCACGCATTCAGTGTGGTGTGCAGGATTATAGTTTTAAATACATCTTGCGCTCAGGAGATTAGGATCGGGATGAAAAACAAACAGATAACAGTGTTGAGGAGCATTTCGGTTCCAAAATGTTGGGCGTCTGGACCATCACCATGGTGTCCCCATCGGTGTCTGGACCATCCATCTGTCTCTGTTGCCATGACACCGAGCCTCATTATACAATGAGGAGGGGAGAGGAAGTACACAGGCATCTCCCCGGACGTGAGCATGTATGCTACTGAGGCCGGGGAGCGTCTTAAAACTATATTTCATGTATTCCGGTCACACGCTTTCCCCGAAGCTACAAGCTATGCATTTTTCCCAATCTCAGAGCACTTTCCTTTATTTGTTGTCTCTATATCACAAGCAATCATCAGATAGACATTCAGAGCACACCCGATCCCCAGGAAGACTCACAGCCAGAACCGTTTAGAACAAAACCAATCCACTGAAAGACTTGCACACTTAGACACTTAAGAATACAACTCATCACCAGAAAGACTCCTACAGAACTGTTTAGAACACAACTCATCCACAGAAAGACTCCTACAGAACCGTTTAGAACACAACTCATCCAAGAGAAAGACTCTTACAGAACTGTTTAGAACACAACTCATCCACTGAAAGACTACTACAGAACCATTTAGAGCACAACTAATCCACAGAAAGACTCCTACAGAACCGTTTAGAACACAACTCATCCACAGAAAATCCCTACAGAATCATTTAGAGCACAACTAATCCACAGAACAACTCACCGACAGAACCGTTTAGATCCCCAATAACCCAACCCGCCGTGGATGTCTGAAGTCCTCAGCCCACAGCCCACGTGGTCATCAAGGCAGCGCTGTGATGACCTCCAGTCCCTCTGGGCTGACCGGCGGTGGTGTGTTTGTAAATGACAAGCTAGCTGTGGCTGCGGCCGACACTTCGGCACAGCATGGGGGCCCACTGTCTGTGTTGTGCCCCCGGTCCTGTCACCAGCAGCCTCCTCCAGAGTGGGCCATTAACAACGAGCCGGCGTGTTTAAATGGCGTTACCTGCAACCACTGACACCTTGTCAGGGCTCCTGAGATTACCTCCGTCACCTGTCTGCTGCTGACAGGCCCCGGAGAGAGAGACAGCAAGACAAGCCCCCGAGAGAGAGAGAGAGACAGACAGAGAGAGAGAGAGAGAGGGAGGGAGGGAGGGAGGGAGGGACATCATTAGAAGCACAATGGATCATGCAAAAGTTCTGCGGAGTATCTCAGCAGAAAATGTGGCCATTATGGAATGGTTACCTCCATTACCATGTCTGCATGCTGGATATCACACAGCGTTGTGCACATTGATAACTATAATTGTCGTATTTTTTATTTTCCTTTCGGGAACAACATTTTTCGTTGTATTTTTAATCATTTCAATCACCACGGAGAGCAAGAGAGGGGGAGAGAGACAAAGGAAATTATTTATTAGGCTTAGCAAAATAAAAGTTGTGTTGGGTAAAGCGTCTAACAAGTCCCATGCCACAGTGAGATATGTAAACAAACCTTGCAGCTGGGGAGGCACCCATCCTCTCCTGTTACGATCCTACTTCAAATCTCTCGGCTGAATACCACTATTAATAAATACATGAACGCACGAAAACAACAACAGCCCAGCACCAGATACATGTTAATTAGGTTCTACTGCTTGATTGTACACAACGACAACAGTATTTATTTTTGAATGAAAATCTGTCCTCCCTCCTCAAAAAATGAAAAGAAAGGCAAGCTGTCTCAGTGCCCGTTACTACCTGCCAACAACATTATTCCTGGGCGTGAGCGGGCGTGTGTGTGTGTGTGGGGGGGGAGGCAGGATGTGCTAGCATCCATCTGAACCTCCACAGCTCCACAATCTGGCTATCCAGATTGCTCTTTGGACCCGAGCCCCCCTTGCGCGGGGGCGGACGTTGTAGCTGCCCGTGTTGGAGGTTAAAATGCTAAACGCACCGCGGGGCATCGGGTTACAGAGCTCGGCGTTAAATGCATAATAACGTGATTAAGGTCGCTCTAACGCACGCTCAATTGGACAAACTAAACAGTATGACGCAATGCATCCTCCAGGGACGGGTATTTCAATACTTTCAGCCTTAAACGTTTAATTAAAGTTGACCCCTTACCCAGCGCTTTTGGCAGGGTTTATTTGTGTTGACTCAATGAGACCCGGGTCTGTAACAGTCCAGTGACTATTCCTCTCTCTAACTAATGGATGCCAGAAAGCAGTTATGGCCTGCAAAAAGTATGTCTATTCATGTGCTTTGTATTTATTTTGCGTTCCTTTAAGGCAAGGTCATGATCACCGGTAGACCATTAGAAATGCAGAAAATTCACCTTTAGTGAATAATTCCCCAGCTGACCTGCTACACTTCCAACACAGCTCAGCTCTGAAGCAGCTTGTCCCCTTAGTTCCCTTGTGTCTCCTGTTTATTTTTGTGCACACTTAAGGCTTCATTCATACGGCGTCTTGCACGCACGCATGCACATGCAGACGCACACACAAACAAACACACCCACACACAAATAAACATTCACATACACACTCAGACACACACACACCCACACACAAACACACACACACACACACACACACACACACACAAACACACACACACACTGTAGTGCTACACCTTGGCCTATGCAATGGCTGTATTGTACTCTTCCCGGCATGCTCCAGTGGTCCTTGGTTCCTCAGCACCTGTGTGTGTGTGTGTGTGTGTGTGTGTGTGTGTGTGTGTGTGTGTGTGTGTGTGTGTGTTTGTGCAGGAGTGTGTATGTGACTGATTAACAACCCGGGGGCCTTCACAGAACCCCCACCCATCCCTTCCTGTGTGCTGACTAAGCAGAGCTTCTTCTGTTGTTTATCCCACAGACCCCACAGTGCTCACTATGGTGCCGCTCCATGGCCTTATTGTTCGCTACGCCGCAGACCTTGAGGATGAGAGGGTGGAAAGGTTGCGGGGGGGGGGGGGTTGCGGTCTGCCTTACTGAATTCACCCCTTTTTCAGAGGGTGTCAGGCGTCACCGGCTGGCATGGATAGAGTGCGTCATTAGGGTCTTTAAAGGTGTCTGTGTCATTCCCATTATAGTTCTTATCTTTCCGTCCGCTAGCGATCACGTTAGCCGTTAGCCGCACGGTTCAGATTCCCGACCTTGATTGAGTTTGACTCCCACCGCGGCCCCGACTGTACCCGTACATCTGCTTCTCTCCGCGTGATTCATCGGCGTGTCATGCTAATCGCGTTACATTTGACTACCAAATGGCCGCGCACACGGAGCACATCCATCCTAGCTGGAATCCCGGGAGTGACATCGATCAATCAGGGGATCCATTCTTTAATACGCTCCGCAAGGCCTCCCCCACTTGATTTAGAATCCTCCAAATCATCCCCCATCTCCCCGCCCAGCCCTGCTGCAAGTCACATATTGTTTCCTGGCCTCTTTGTTTTGACATCACCTTTCTTTCTTTTAGTTTCCCACTTACTTTGTTTCCCAGAGTTTTTACTCACACCAGCGGTGAAAACAGAGGACATGTTCAACTCCAAACGCAGTGAAGCGATGGGGGAAAAAAAAGAAAGGAGCTGGGGAAATGTAGGAAAACAGGCTGTGAGTATACGTCTTGGCTCGGCATCGCTCTCCACACCTCTTCTTGTTGTGCCTTGTCTCTGGATAATGAAGGTGTGAGAGTAGACTTTATGAACACAGACTGTGAGAGGAAGCAGGTGTTAACGTCTGGGTGTGGCCATTCTCTACACTCGTACTACTTGCGTGTTTGCAGTGGTGCAGTGCTGTGTGTCCCGGCCAGGCGTTGTGCCTGTCTCGAGTCACAACGCAGAATTTGCCTTGATGTGTGCGTGGACACATAAGGTCTTATGGAGGTACATTCGCCATAGGCCTCCTCCCAAGCTGAAGGGATCACAGGGGTGCTGCAGTATGGGCCTGGCCAGTCTGTTGCCCTTCTCCGGACTGTTATAGTTTAACATTTGACCTCTTCGCTGCTGTTTGTTAACTGAACAATTCGGAGTTGTAGTGGAGTTGGAAAGACCTCCGTATTCGGTTAAAAAACCTTTATCCTCCATAAAGCCCAAATCTCCCAGAGATGTGAGGTCAGCTGGTTGCCATGGTGAGATGACTTGCAGACCAAGAGTGGAGTTGTAGCTATCAGAGCAGCGTTTAACCCCCTACCTGCTTTTCAAAGCCAGGAAAATACTTTATATGCTTGTAAAATACTATAATGCTTGTAAACACTGTCCACATACAAGGTTACCTTTCTCGTCGATGATCACCTGACTGTATATCACACTCACCGTACCTGTTTTCTGAAGTGTGGAAAGTAGTCAGTGAACAAGTAAACACTGAAAAAAACAAAACAGAATGATGATCACAGGGCGATCTCAGTGAAGGACAACAGGGAGAAGAACGGTTCCAAGACCCATCTGAACCCAGGACAACAGAGGGGAAACGCTGGCCCTCCGTCCCCCTATATGGCTGATGTGTGTCAGCATGTGGAAATACTGGGCCGCCATATTTTATTACATTCCAATGAAAAGAGCAGGCTTCACGCTCAAATAGGCTTTCGGCGATAAGCCCTAGAGAGAACGTGCTTATATCCCAGAAACGGATGGGAAATATAGAGAGGCAAGCCGGGGAAAAGGAGATGTGTGAACAGAGAACAAAATAGCGCACACATGAATAAAGAGAGGGCTTGTTGGTGCGCGTGTGTGTCTGCGTGCATGTGTGTGTGTGTGCGTCTGCGCGTGCGTGTGTGTTTGTGTGCGTGTGTGTCCGTGTGTCAGTGTCTGTGGGGGGAGGGCTTGATCTTATGTATAGACGGTAAGAAGCTGAGGGAAACATCACAAAACAGCCGATGCCTTTCTCTCCTCACTCCCAGACCTTTATTTTATTCGTGTTGTCAGCTGGGCTTCACGAGAGAGCGGCGTCTCCGCTCCTTTCATTCAGTTTGTTGTGTTGTTGTTGTGTTTTTTTTTATTTGTCTGGGATTTCACTATTCCATACCGCCTGTGTTTGGATTCCTCCCGCTGCTCCATTTCACGCTCAGAGGAACACGTTTGAAGACGCCACAAAACATTTTAAACGAGTGTCAGCCCTCACTGTGTCTGCCCCGCCTCCACGTGATGCTCTTGTCTCTTCATTTCACGTCGCTGTTTTTTTTTCTTGTGTGTGTGTGTGTGAACGCAACAGGGTGAGGAGGTAATCACCATGCACACATTCATGGTCAACTGTAAAACTGTAGCAGGTGAACCGTTTTCTGTATGGGCGCAAGAGATAATTTCTGCTCAGATGCTACCAGGCCTATGTTTTTTTTTTTCCAACGGCTCTACATACACGTGTGCATACGCAATCGCCGTCGCAGCGCAGCACCCGCGTTAGCGGTGAGATCCCTGGATAAAGGTGGTTTAATCGTGTGCTGTGATATGCTAGAGCCGCATGCTGCATTACGGTAGAGAGGCAAAAGTGCGGGTAAGCCACTGCTAATCCACCATGGTGCTAAAATAATGATTAGCTTCATCCGCCACTGGAACAGCGCGTCGGTACATTCCAGGTCACACCGTGTATGAGTTGTCGCATGCCCTGTTCAGTTCACACACACACACACACACACACACACACACTCTTCATCTTTCCCTCTCTCTTCCTCTCGCTCTCTCGTGCTCTACCGCTTCCTCTCTATACCTCTGTCTCTGCCCATCTCTCTCTCTCTCTCTCTCTATTCCCCCCTCCCTCCCTTGCTCTACTGCTCCCTCTCTCTTCCTCCGTATCTGTAAGTCTCTCTCTCTGTACCTCTCTTCCTCTTCATTTCCCTCTCTCTACCTTTGCATCTCCCATCCATTTTCTCCTCCTTACCCTCTTGCGCTCCCTCTTTTCCTTTCTCTCTCCATCCGTCTTTTTCTCTCTTTCTCTCCCTCTCTCTCTTGATCACCTATTTTCTGCTGCCCACTGAAGCCCACAGAAATGCGAGGAGCCCACTCCTTTATGACGATTCACCCCCAGACGTTTAATTGGCCGTGATGCAGGGTGGGTGGGAGGACATGAGGAACAAATGAAGCTGGCCCTGTATTCATCAGTGTAGTGCACTGCAGTATTAGCAGGCGACAGAGAACTGCCTCACCATCTCCTTCTGCTTGTCCAAATACACGCTGGCTTGCAGGAGATCTGCACTGCCCTACAGCTAACTGGCCCTGCAGCTAGCTGGTCCTTCAGCTAGCCCTGCAGCTAGCCCTACAGCTAGCCTTGCAGCCAGCAGGCCTTGCAGCAAGCAGGCGGCTGGCCAGCGCTATCACCGGTGCCGCGTGTTTCTGCAAGAGGTGTTGCCAGCCCTGGCGCTGGCTGCATGACTGATCATGGTGGTTAGGGGGTCACACGGTGTTACCCCCTGTGAGATTATTCATGCTTACATGCAGTTGATCTTCTGTGCTCTAAATAAAAATGGAAAAGAGAGGAGGCTGTGTGTTTTTGTCTGGGTTATGTGTGTGTGTGTGTGTGTGTGTGTGTGTGTGTGTGTCTGTGTGTGTGTGTGTGTGTGGGGGTTAGGGTTAGGGTCATGTTTTATCTGGTGTTTAAATGTAAGTACCAAGATACCCCCTCCCCCCACATCCCCCGTCCTTAGGATTGATAATAAATTGTGATGTCAAAACATTGTCCCTGTTTGCTACAGTGCACTGTCCATGTGCATGTTTATTTATGTGCATAGTGTAAGCATATGCGTGTGTGTGTGTGTGTGTGTGTGTGTGTGTGTGTGTGTGTGTGTGTGTGTGGGTGTGCGTGTGTGTGCGTGTGTGTGTGTGTGTGTGTGTTTTTATCTGTGTGTTTGCATTCTCCTCACCATGCCCATAAGATATGTTTTATCATGGCTATCAGTCAGCCCTGCTCCATGATTACCCAGTCGGTGGGAGTGCTTAGAGAGTTACCGATTGCTACCTGCTATCTGCGTTATGGATGCTTCCCTCTCTCCCCCATCCCTCTCCCTCTTCTCCTAAACCCATGGTGCGTTTAGTGTCACAATTCAATAGTCAATATCTTCCTTTCATCTGTTTTATGAACAAATATTTGTATGCACATGTATATCTTACGTGTATGTGTGCAAGTGAACAGTTATTTTCTGGACGGACATTGACTCAATATTTATAAAATCAAAGATGGGTTGTTTTGAAGGGGAACCCAGGGAACGCCACCCGTATGTAAATCCCTGCAATCGTGGAACAAAACAAAGTGACGTGGTTAAATGCATTTAACTGATGTGTCACTCTCGTTCTGTGGTGCACCCAGTGCTTTTTCACAACCAGATACATAATTAAGATATGGCATTTAAGATTCTTCAGTGTGTGGAGCCTGCTGTGGCACTTCCATTCATCTGCCGGCTTTGGGCTGGCTGGAAGTAGTGTGCGGCGTTGCAACAAAACAAAAGAGGGAACCCACAAAGAGAGGGGCCGCGCAGTGCGGCGCACACACTGGAAATGTAAGCCCCCTATCGATTCCTGCGCCCTGATTGGACGGCTCGAATGGCGACTTGGTGGTCGCGGGCGTCGGCCCAGGCACCGGGGCCATGGACGTCAGGGGGATCCCAAGGCCCCCACGGAGAGCCGGGAAGAGGGGAATTGAGGAAGGCTGTGCGACTGGGAAGGCGGGGGGTGGGGGTGGTTTGGGGGATGGTTTAACAGCGGTAGGAGTGCGGTGTAGTGGGGAATATAAACTGTGAACGTTAATACCAGCGGCATTGGCAATCATGGCACTGTGCTGGATGACGGTCCCGACTGCACCCCAGACACCCCCCATGTGGGATCAGATACACCCCTGATGAGCCGTAGATGGAGTACATTTGGTCTCTATAATCACACATTTAGTTTGGGAATTCATACACACACACACACACACACATACACACACACACACACACACACACACACACACACACACACACACACACACACACAGACAGACAGACACACACAGGCGTATTTTTCAAACAACTATATCATTTTAATAGTTCACACATGACAGAGCCGGAGGAGATTTATTTTTGTGCAGCTCCTTGAAAATGTGTGGGTATGAAACACGTTGTGTGTGTTTGATAAGAAAAATATCTGTGAAGAGGAATTACATGTATGTGTTCTTGGAAAATATGTACGTACATATCGCGAGTAATCTAAATCTGCATGGTATCTTTACTTTGCACGAGCCTCCAAGGCACATCTTATGTGCATGCACATGGCACAGTACCAACACAAGATAAAACACATACACTGCGGGTTTCCTCAAGGGCTGTTCCAGGACCATTGGAAGCCCGGTCTTAGAGCTGGAAGCCTGGAGGGCCGGAACTGCCACTTGGTTAACGAAGCAGGCTTAGGGATGGCTTGTTTTGTCCGGGCCAACATAATCATTTTGCTCCAGTGTGGCTGAAGAGATGGCCCTTCAGAGTATCATTAAGTTAACCAGTGTAATTGAAGGTTTCTGCAGGCCAGCAAATCCAAACATTTGCTCAAGTGCCCAATGTCCAGCCCGGCACTAATTATATTCCACATATACCATCCGGCTGGTGCGTGTTGCACCCGTGGCTGCCAGAACTTTTTTTACACACAATCACCTACACACACACACACACACACACACACACACACACACACACACACACACAGACACAGACAGAGACACACACACACACACCCACAGAATGAATAAGAAAGTTTCTAGGAATTCTAAGCATCCGGGTGCCAGGCAACAGAAGGATATCTTCACCTTCACTAATGCCATACAGATGGAGGGCTGAACCAACCTGAAGGAGAGGAGGATCACACACTCGACATCGACACCACGCACCCAAGGAGCGATGTTGAAAAGATGCCTAAGACACTAATGGGAGGGAATAATGAGGGTGAACATGAACTGTCTTCATAACTGAGCGGAGAAAGGACCCCGATCTGGCTAAATGCAAGCCAAACAATACCAAACATCCAACTCTTCAATATATATTTACCCTATTTTACAAAATCCGAAGGTGAAAGGGGTTCTTGGAACACAGAATCCCTATCCACACCAACCCGAGTGACTCTGTTTCAGCCCATAGGTCTCAGGATACCGCTGAGGCATTGGCCAGGTTGTTTTCTCCCCTATTGGAGCTTTTTGAAACCTCTGGGTAGGAGAATGAACTCCAATACATTGGAACATGGTCATTTTAAGTCCTTCATTTCTACTTCCGCAGTGAAAGCACCGGAATCACATTCATCATATCTATCATGTCCAAGAGGGGCAGCCAAGGCGCAGCGCCCTATACGTACACATACATATTTATTGGAGTATTTTTATCTATGGGTAAGGACAGGTTATTTTTTCCTGGTCTTCATTAAGATTGTAACTCTTGAACACCTTCGGCCATCCGCCGCTAGGTTGTTTCAGGCCGGCTCGCCTTCCGTTTTATCGCTATGCAACCGTTGATGAGACATTCCCTCACCTCGGATCCCCTGTGTACTCTCTGCCATCACCAAGTACTCACAGAGGTAAACAACACAATAGCAGCAAGGAAGACCGAAATGGGAAATAGGCAATTAGGCATCTCTCTCTCTCTGTCTCTCTCTCTCTCTCACTCTCCCTTCCCCCCTATTACCCTTTATCTCTCTCCCTTTCTCTTTCTCTCTCTCTGGCCCTCCCCTAATGTCTGTGTAATCAAATCGCATCACCGTCCGCTCCGGCAGGCTTTTTGTACCTCCAGTGTTGACTTCCCCGCTGGCCGGCAGAGAGTGCGGCTAATGACCCGTGATCTATTAATTGAATCACTTCTCTTTGGCCAAATCACTGACAATGTGACCACTAAATCCGGTAATTGCTCTGAATTGCATCTTAAATTCTTTTTTTTTTTTTTTTTGGGGATTTTTAATTGGTGCTACATTGTGGGAGGCTGGTCGTGGCGGTGGCCACGGACATGGCCTTGTGTTGACGCTGGAAGCGAACCGTCTCGGACCATGCCAACGCTAATTGCGTGTTTCCTGTGACACTTTTGGGGTTTTGTTTGCACAAAAGCCCCCTTAATACTTAACTTACCATTGTGACAGCCAGCCATTGTGCATGTGCAGCATGTTTGGAGGCGATGATATTGGATATGTGCTGTGGTTAATATGTGTCTGGGGGCGTATTGGGAGCGTGCCAGTTAGCTGTCTAACTTCTGTTAGCCGAGCAGGACCTGAGGTCATGAATCAGCATCATAGTCAGGCAGGGAGATGGATTTACTGCAGACCCACAAATCATCCCAGTGGGTTAGGCATTGTTGGATGGGGTGGCTGGTGGGGCGCTGGAAACAAGGTGGGCTGGGAAACAATTGAAATCCAACAAAGAAGGCTGCTAACCCAAGGAGAAGGACACACAAGGCAGTGAATATGTGAACACGTAGTTCACACATCCTGCAGGCTGGAGGCCATAGCACAATGCCCGCCTATGTATTCATATTTATAGTCTCATTCAGCTGGAGCAGCAGTTCCTGACCACGAGCATAATGCCTTTCATTCTGTCCCCAACTCCCTTTTCATTCAAACCAGAAGTAGAAGCTTGTTCACTTCAATACGTTTCATTAAACGTTTGTCTGTTAAAAAAAAAATAAAAAAATGATTATATCATATCGTTTATCGTACATAATAGGCAATGCATTCATTTAGGAGCCTTTATGAACTGAAACGAGCCTCACAAGCCTCGCACCTCGTCTGGACTTCCTGACCCCTTGAAGGGAACCGATTAATGGTCCGTGGCCCGTGCAGACACAGAACCAGCCAGCGGCCATTAGCATCTGCGTGGGGAGAAACTGGAGCCTGCTGCGTTCTGCAGAGATCGAGCGCATGTTGTTCACCATGTAGTAAAAACCGCTGACGAGACGCTCCTCACTGTTTGACCCGGTTGGGTCCGTCTGACCAGCATCAGACCGGCGCTCCTCTCTGCTCCTGTGCGTTCCCCAACAAGGTGAGGGTGCTCTTAGTAATGAAGTCACACCATCCACCCTCACAATTAATCGCCCGGGATGCAGCGGGTAAGAACCGATAAAGTTTTATGGACTCTAGCGTGTTCCGTCACTACGGCTAGTTAGCGGTTCTTGTCGGGAGAAACGAGACCCCATATACTTTAATGAAGTGATTATAAAAGCAGGCTTTTTGCTTTAGGCATATCTCTCCACTTGGTTATAACCCGGTCGTAGCCGTATGTCGTTGAGTCGTCATGTATTCATCACAGCATCCTCCAAACGCAAAGGCCATCCATTGTTCTCCCACAGGCAGCCATAATCACATTTGAAAGCCATCCAAAAGGGAACCTGACAATCGTTCAGAAGATAAATGTCATGTAAAATAAATGTAGAGGAAAGGTCAATAATAAATAAGTACAGTGTCATTGCCGCTGCTGCTATGCCACCTGAATTTCCCTCTGGGGATTGATAAAGGTTTATCTAATCTTATCCATATGCATATCTATATATATATATATATATTTATATTATAAAGATAAAGATATATAGATATACTTTTGTTATTTTCATCATAAAAAGCAAACGGTTTGAGCCCCACTTTAAAAGTATATAGTGTTGAGGCAGACCTCAATGCAATTACTGTTCAGCCACACTGTGACTTTATGAATGAGTTGAGCAGAATCCTGATAACTCCAAAAGTGGTTATTGCATTGCCAGTAAATGGAAACCATGAAATTAGGTCTATCAAAATTCTTCTCGGGGCATTTTCTTTAAAAAGCCTCCAAAGTATTATCGAGGAGCAGACTAAACTCATAACACAAGAAATCTTAATGCATAATTACAAAATGATTTAAACCTTTTCCATTGTTTTCTTCATCATTTAATTAATAGTTGTGTAATTGGTATGCAAAGGTGAACTCGTTTCGTTACACGGATTAGAGAAAAAACAATCTATTATTATTATCATAATAAACTGTGTTTACTGATTTTACTTTGTTTTCCAAGTATAAAATCTAAAAAGCAAACATGCGTGATAATATGCTAAGGTTGTTAACTATGCTCTGTCACTCCATCTCCATCTCGTTGTTGCTTCCTATTGCTATAGATCTCTCTCTCTCTCTCTCTCTCTCTCTCTTTCTCTCTCTCTCTCTCACTCTTTCAATCGCTCTGTCTCTCTCTCTGTCTCTCACTTACCACCTACCTCTCTTTAAATCTCTTCCCATCTATCTGTCTCTGTCTCTATATCGCCTCCTCTTTGTCTGTCTCTTTATCTCTCTCTGTCTTACTTCCTCGCCCTCTCTCTCTCTCTCTCTCTCTCTCTCTCTCTCTCTCTCTCTCTCTCTCTCTCTCTATCTCTCTCTCCCCATCCATGTCTCTCTCTTTATCTCTCTCTCATACCACCTCGGCCTCTCTCTCTATCATCTCCCCGTCTCTCATGCCGTGTCTCTCTGCATCGCTCCATCCCCTTCCCTCCCCCCTCTGGGTGTGGAGAGTGTATTGGACAGAGGCGGTGGGGCTCTGCCTCTGCATGAAGCACAGCTTTTATTTATGCACTAGTTAAGGCTTTAATTAGTGGACTGGAGTGGCCGGCCAAGCAGCCTTGCTCTTGGCAGTCCCCACGGCCAGCGACCCCGGACTCTTCGCTCGTCGTGGGCGTTCTGTGGGTCCACTAGGCCCGGAGACCAGTGTCTCCGGGCCCTACTTGACATTCCCCCCCCGCACCCCGGCTGTACGTGTGCTGGTACTATATAAAACAGATTTATTTAGAGTTGGGGCATTATTATTAATTAATTATTAAAATGCCCCAACCACTACACTATCCAGGCCCCTGCCCCCCTCCTCCCTGCTACACTAAATGTATAGAAATAAACATGCAAATCTTAATCTTAATCTTAATAATTTATGAATGGATAAGGATGACCCCCCCCCCCCCCCCCCGCGCCACCAATAAAAAAAAAAGTGTGTTGACAGCCCTTGTGACTTCATGCTTGTTAGACTGACAAACGGGGAGCCGCTAACACAAACATTACAGCGTTTCCTGGTCGGGGAACACGGAGACACTGATTGATGGGCCTTTTGGTCTGTGAGCCCGCTAAGATGTTCCTCCATCTGCCGCGGGACTCTTCCGCCGCTGCCATACTCTGAGGAGATGCTCACGACAATTAGCATTCATTCAGCTTGCGCCTGCGGGGCCCCCTGTGCACTCTGTGTGTGTGTGTGTGTGTGTGTGTGTGTGTGTGTGTGTGTACTATGTGTCCGTGCACGTGTGTGTTAATTTATCTAACAACTGTTTTGGGGTGGTGGGTTACCTCGGGCGCCTCTGTTATCTGTTCAATACCTACACTTTGTGTTTGATTGCGTAGCCGTCGATTGCATGCATTGACATATTGATCTGTGGCCCGTGACAAGTACGTGGCTGATTGTCAAGTGAGCGATGCACGATGATATTCGGTACTGTGTTACCACGGTTCCCTGAGGGCCTAAAACCGGGGGACCTCTGTGGCTAGAGCAGCCAAACAGTGTTTCTGTTGTAGCTCGGTTGTCAGGGAGACAGTCATTCAGTCTGTCAGGCATGCACTCAGTCAGTCGTCGGACAGGTCGTCAGTCAGACCGACAGTCAGTCTGTCAGTCGCGCAAGTCATCAGTCAGTTAGACAGACAGGCAGTCAGTCCGTCGGTTGGGCAGTTCATCAGTCAGTTGGACAGATAGGAAGTCAGTCTTTCAGGCAGGTCATCAGTCTGTCAGGCAGTCAGACAGGCAGATAGTCAGTCAGACATGCAGTCAGACAGGTCATCAGTTAGTTAGGCAGGTATTCAGCCCGGCATTCTGTCCGTCAGACAGACAGTATGTCAGTCAGTCGGCTACAGGGCTTCAGGCTAGAAAGCCCTCTCTTCTCCCTTATCCAACACCCTATGAAGTGTTGTGGGAAAAGGGATTTATGGATTGCGGCTGGATTTCCTGCAGAGCCCTGTTGCTTTGTCTGGTATCTAGCGGTTCATGCGTTATCATTCAGAACATGCTAGTGGTGTTTTCAAGTGTCAGTAACAGTGTCTATGTCAAGTGTTGTGTAAGCCATACATTTTTTCTCACATATGCCCCCGGGGTTGTGACCCGGAAACATAGTTCTCTTCTCGGTTCCCCCCCAGTGGCCTCATTTGCATAGGGCTACGGTTATTGAGATACATCGCAGTTCAATGGAGACCCGCTCGACAAATAATCATAAACGTGTCATATGGCTTTTGAAGCGTTATTTACGATAACAGTCGCCCCCCCAATTGGCTCATAAAAGACCGAGGCGCTTGTATTCTCTTAACACGCCGTCCCTCCGGTGATTTGTGATTTATAAAAATATGAATATTTAGCAGGTCGCGGGGAAGTTTCTCCAAAGCCGGCTCAGCTTTGGTGCTGCTCGGGAGAGTGTGTTTGTTCTGACTCAAATCCAACAGCTTTACCTTGACACGAGTCCCTGATGTGGGACTCTGAGCACAGGACCACCACAGCCATCTGTCCAATCTGCTCCTGCAGGCAAATAGCAAGCAGCTTGTGTGTTTATGTTTAAAGGAGAGTGCTGTAGCCTGAACCCACTGCTGCTTCTACAAATGGACTCTTAATATCAACTCTTCGCAGGACACGCCGCTCCTGCCTCTTCATTACACATCGTTGTTTGTAGCACAGCTGCTCATTCCTCCTCACTGCAGTTGTTCTTATTAATCGCATGTACCGCGTGGAACATACATCACTTGCCCCGGCGTTAAACACATCGCACCATGCTGAATTAAACACACCAACGCACATCGCCTGTGGCAGGGAACGTGTCCAATCGAATCCCGAGGAACGGTCGATGAGTTGATTTGAGGAACAGATGGGGAGGTGGGAGGACTTTTTTCTAGATGTAGAGCATGGCTATGAAGACATCGAGGTGTGTTCCAACACATGGCACCAGCGGACCCCTGGTGCCCCCCTTGGGACCAGACCCTTGGGACCTAGTGGTTTCAGAGATGAAAGGGACCCTGATGTTCTCTGCCACTGGTTTCCCTAATCGGTCTCCGAATCACTGGAACCGATCACTCCCTACGTCGATTCTCTGAGGATCTGTGGGAAGATGCGGAGCCGGTCAATTCATGGAGTGGCGGGGTTCATTCCGGGAGCAGCTCCAGCACTCATAGTGCATCGGGGGGAATGTTGCAGGGCAGTAATGGATGTTCGCAAGGAGCTCGGTAGAAACACCTTCCCCTCAAAGTGGCTTGGGACCCCGCTGTGAGGCAGTCAATCTGCCTAGCATCTGCAACAAGTTCTGTCTTTGTAGCCGTGTGTTTGTGTTTGAATGTGTATGTTAGCACGCATGCGTGCAGGTTTGCGTACTTATGTGTGTGTTGGTGTGTAGCTGTGCTTGTCTATGGATGTGCATGCGTGTGTATCTGTTAACATGCGTAAACATGTGTTTACATGTGTTTGGATTGTAATGTGTGCATGCATGTATGCGTGTGCATGTGTATCTGTGCACGTGTGTGAGCATAACTGCGTGCGCGTGTGTGTGAGTGTTCACGGTGTCCGTGTGGGTATGTTTGCGTGCCTCCTTATGTGCCTGCGTGGCCTTCAGAGTGCGGGGGAGGGCTGTCACGCTCACTTATATAACTCATTTAATTGGTTATTTTAATGGTACCACTTCAGAAATAAATAAATATATAAATGAGCAATCAAACTCGCTCCTACCGTGAACATTGATTCATAGCTATTGATCTGAGCAGCGTGGAGATTGTGACACGCTACCGCTCCCTCTGAAGGGAATAGTCAGAGACCCCCTGCCTGCTGCAAACACCTCCATGAAGACCCTATGGCGTGAATACACACCATTAGGGCGGCACCGATTCCACACGAAAATGAATAGGAATGGGTTCGCCACGCAGCAGTTTTTCTTTGAAAGCTCTTGTTTCAAGGGTGTCGTTTTTTCGAGATACTGAATGCAGATTCCTTATTCAGCTTCTCCCGCTTCGAGCCAACATGGCCTCCAGGTGAGGTAAGGTGTGCGCACATGCGTCGATGGCTCGGGGTCTCTTCAGATCACGCTTCCTCACTGTCTTGCTCTGGTTGGTCGTTCACAATGGAAACCATAACAACAGACAGGGCTGCTGTGCATTGCAGCCACCACCCACGCTGCCCTCAGTCTCTCTCTCTCTATCTCTCTCTCTCTCTCTCTCTCCCTCTCTCTCTCTCCAATCTCCCTCTATCTCATCCCCCCCCGTGTGTGTGTGCGTGTGTGTGTGTCTGTGTGTGTGTGTGTGTGCGTGTGTGCGTGCGTGCGTGCGTGTGTGTGTGTGTATGTGCGTGCGTGCGTGTGTGTGTGTGTGTGTGGTTGTCAGGCTGACACATTGCAGCAGTGCTGCTAGTGAGGGTCTGAGGAGAGAGAGGGGCTCCAGTGTTTTGTGGTAAAGGCCAATGAGGAGCACTGAGCAGAGATCATGACTAAGATGATGAATCGCTCTTTTAACCGTGACCAATGGCCGCCTCTGTTCCCCCACAAAAGAGCCCAGTGTGGCGTTGGAACGAGGGGCCGAGGGCCATCCTAATGGCCTGTGATGTATTAGCCAGTGGCCTGGGAGGGTAGCTGCTTTCTGGTTCCATCAGGCCTTTTGTGACTTCCACTCAGAGAGGTCAAGATCATGGGAACTTATTTCCTCTGGGGGCGGTTGGAGGAAGGCTCAGCCACTGGTCCTGAGTTAACCCAGGAGGCCATACATGCCCCCCTGTCTATAGGAGTTGTCGTGTTCAATTTCCTCACTATGCGGGTGCTCTTGAGAAGTGTGATGCGAGGGGGTGGGTGGGTGTAAATGTGCGTTTGTGTTCATGTGTTTCTGCACGAATGTGTGCACTCGTGTACGAGCGTGTTCATGTGTGTGTGGGTGAGTGTGTGTGTATGTGTGTGTGTGTGTTTGCTCCTCTATAAGTGTAGGTGTGAATGATTAAGAAGGTTGACGGGCGAGCATGAATTAGTGCGTGCGAGTGTGTGTGTGT